>NC_031787.1:4680767-4826395 GCF_001522545.3 Parus major | reverse complement strand
CCCTGGATCCCAGGAAAGGTGAGCTCCCAGCAGCAGGAGAGCCCTGCAGCCGCTCTGGCAGCGAGCTGGGACAAACGGCTGTGGTGGCAGAGGAAGCTTGGGAAAGGCTGTCAGACGTGACATATGTTGTCAGCAGTGGACTGGCATTCAAATCAGCTTGCAGGGGGGATGGAAGTGTTTTCAGAGAAAGTTCCATCTGCACTGCTTGCACGGGGTGTAAAGATCAGTGTTAGAATTCAAGGAGCAATCTGTTTCCTTCTGAGTTTCCAGGAAGGAAAATCCTAGGCTGTAAATAAATAAATGGCAGCTTCACCCAAGTGTTTATAAATAATCAAACTTGGTACTCATTTATTCCTCTCTGATTCTTTTCATTTCAGGCCTTTGGAAATGCAAAAACCCTTCGGAACGACAACTCCAGTCGGTTTGGGAAGTACATGGACGTGCAGTTTGATTACAGGGTAACTTGGAATGTAGTTTCTGTTTGAGGAGTGGTCCCAGTTACAGGGGTTCTCTGTGCTCTTGTATTGTGTGTGTGTGTAGTGAGTGCTTTGCTTTTCCTTGGTGACAGCATAAGCAGAGCCTGTGGTAGCAAAGTTTGGGTCCAGAGGGTTTTGTAGCTCTCACTGTCCTTCCACTCCTCCCTTAATTCTCTGTAGAAGGAGACAGAGAGATCAAACCCATTTATTCCCAGGGTATGTTATTTCTGGTGCACTGTGCCAGTGGATGCTCCCCAGGTAAATCCACATAAACCAGCTGAAGATAATCCCTGTCCTGTGTAACTTTGCTCTGAGTTTGTGTCCACTCTGATCCCAGCTGCCCAACACCAGCAAGGTGGACACAGTGCAGGGGCTGAGGAGCTCAGCACTGCCATCCTCCAGGCCTTTGGGTCTCCTTTAACCCTCCACACTCAGTTGTGGTGCTTTTCCTTTGTGGTGAATTCCTGGAAGGAATTTTTGCACTCAAATCAGCCCCGTGCTGGAGCTAAAACAGAGCTTGTGGCTCAGAATGATCATTTTCTGTCCTTTTGTGGGTTTTTGCTTCAGATCTTGTCTTTGAGCAGACAACCAAGAAGCAGAAACATTCTCCTCTGTGTTGCTGAACTCTTTCCACGTGTCTGGTTTGGTTTAGGGAGCTCCTGTCGGGGGCCACATCTTGAACTACCTCCTGGAGAAATCCCGAGTTGTGCACCAGAACCACGGCGAGAGGAACTTCCACATCTTCTACCAGCTGCTGGAAGGAGGGGAGGAGGATCTGCTGAGGAGGCTGGGCCTTGAGAAGAACCCACAGCAGTATCACTATTTAGTAAAGGTCAACATTAACTATAATTCTTAAAATATATTACGGGAGTGGGATATCTCCAATTGACTTTGTCATTTCAGAAATAACTCTGAGGTGACTGCTGTAAAAAGAAACACAATGCATTGAGCATGGATAATGTATCTTTGATGATTTATTTACTTCTTTATATTAAACTGTATCTTTTTAGGGTCACTGTGCAAGGGTCAGTTCCATAAATGACAAAAATGAGTGGAAGATTATGAGGCGAGCCCTCTCTGTTATTGGCTTCAATGACACTGAAGTGGAGGTGAGGTTTAACAGCACAAATTTTCCTACTTTTAAGGATTTTTTTTCTGTTTAATTTGGGATTGCCTGATTGAAAAGTGTGAATCAATTCAGAGTGAATGTATTCCCTACAAAAATCCTAAGAAGGATACAAAATGCTCTCCTAAAATGTGAATTAACACCAGAACCTCGCTGTGTGTTCATTCCATCATCCTGATCTCCGCCTGTTGCTCCCATGCCAGGATTTGCTGAGCATTGTGGCCAGTGTCCTGCACCTGGGGAATGTCCAGTTTGCTGCTGATGAGCAGGGGAATGCTCAGGTCACTACAGAGAATCAGATTAAATACCTGGCCAGGGTGAGTATGACTAGTGAAGGAGATATTACAGGAAAGCTGAACTGTAAAGGATTCCTTACTTTGAGCTTGGTATCACTGTATAATTTTAGACCGTGATTTAGAAGTTCTCAAAAATTTCACTTTTATTTGACCTAAATAAAATTCAAATATTATCATCAAACCCCTTTAATTGACAACTTCTCTCTTTACCACCTGACCCACCACTGCCTTGAGGTTTCCACCTTCGGGCAGTGAGGTTGGAATAGACTCTGGAAAAGAGTTTTAAAGGAAGAATCACCTTTGTGTTTTTGCTTGGTCACTTCCTTCCAGCCAGTTCATTTGTTAGCTCTTATCCCTTCCAGAAAGGAGGGAAGGGAGGGATTGATGCTGCAGGGTTGTTCAGTGTGAGTGGGAAATGAAGAGTTGTTTCAGTGGGCTGGGATTTTAGGAAAATGGAATGTACAGCTCCATAAATGAACTGAATATTCTGCTTGCAGCTGCTGGCAGTGGATGGCTCTGTTCTTCGGGATGCACTGATCCACAAGAAGATCATAGCAAAAGGGGAGGAGGTAAGAACAGGCCCTGGGGATTTGGGAGGAAAATGGGATCAAATGAGTCAGCTCTGCCAGCAGTTCCCTTGTCACCTTTCTCAGGGGGTTGTCACTGCACTGGTGACAGTTCAGCCACGAGCAGGATGCTTTGAGCGGCTGTTTAGTGATGATGAGGCAGGAAAAGGGCATCCCTTGGTTTGGGGGGCTGCTGAGTGGCTTTTTTCTGCTCCTGCCTGCAGCTGGTGAGTCCCCTGAACCTGGAGCAGGCAGCCTACGCCAGGGACGCCCTGGCCAAGGCCGTGTACGGCCGCACCTTCTCCTGGCTGGTCAACAAGGTCAACAAATCCCTGGCTTACAAGGCAAGTCAACCTTCTGTTTGTTGATATCCAGCCAAAAGTGAAAGCAATTTCCAAATCTTCCAGCTGCAAAGTTCCATGCTTTCAGTCATTTCTAAATTAATTTGTTTTCCAAATTGCGCAGTAAACGCTGGGATTAAATGGTGGTGATCAGGGATGGGTCACAGCTTTGAGTAAATATCTACATTTATTTTCCTCTCTGTTGCAGGAAGAGAAGTTTCCAGGCTGGAGAAGTACAACAGTTCTAGGATTGCTGGACATCTATGGGTTTGAGGTTTTCCAGCACAACAGGTTTGTTTTGATACATTCTGAATTACATTATTCAGTTATGGTGTTTTCTCTGCCTTGTCACACAAGGCTTTATTCCATTTCTTAGTAAGAGAGGTGGCATTTAAATGTCAGGACATCAGGTGAAAAACTGATCATCTAACACTTAGGATATCCACCTAATAATTAGCATGTACAGCTATTAATGGTCCTGGTATTTTAAATAAACTGTTGGGTTTGGGGTGTATTCATGGCTTACCTTGAGCTGGGCCTTTGTCCAGCTCTCCAGCCCAGGGGTGGCTCTTGTGGCATCTTCCCATGGTGGTGACAAACCAGGGGATGGGACTGGCAGAGTCTGGAACCTCCCTGGCAGGTAGCACTGAACCAAGACTCTCAAATTTGCAGTGTTACTGGGCCTGTATTCAAAGTTTTTGTGTTCCTCCATGTTCCATCCTTCATGTCCATTTTTCCCTCCTTCTGGAACTATTTGTGTTTCCCTAAATAATAAACTCACTAAATGCATACAGTGAGCAAATAAACACAAAAAAAATCCTCTTGATTTACTGTATCCCTGCTGCTCCCACTGTTTGTACCTCCTTCTGTACAAACAGTGATTATTTTTCTGATTTTCCTTTGCAGCTTTGAGCAGTTTTGCATTAATTATTGCAATGAAAAGTTGCAGCAGCTCTTCATAGAGCTCACCCTGAAGTCAGAGCAAGAGGAGTACGAGTCCGAGGGCATCGCGGTAAGAGCCCAAATCCCCCCTTGCCTCTCCTCCCAGAGGGAAAAGGAGCTGCTGCCATCATCCCCAAATAAAGGCATTAAAAACTTTCATTTTCCCCTTCTTTTTGAAACCCTGGTAACTGTGTGAGACAGCTGGAAGTGAGTAATGCCATCCCAAGCTTCTACCCTGATTTTAATAAAGGCAATATTAGGAAAACAAATGTGATGAGTGAAAAAGCTTTGACAGAAATTGCTTAAGTCAGGTGCTCTCTGAAATGTTCTGAAATTTACATGTTTTTCTTCCAGTCTAGAGTTGTTTTCACCTAAGTGTGATTTCTTGTCTTTGCAGTGGGAACCAGTTCAGTATTTCAATAACAAAATAATTTGTGATTTGGTGGAAGAGAAATTTAAAGGCATCATTTCTATTTTGGTGAGTTGAAAACAACTTTTTGAATGAAAAATTTCAGGCAGTGTAGTGGAAAACAAGGGGGAAAACATGGGAAAAAAATCAGTTTATGTTTCAAAGTGTTTGAGTAGGTGGAAAGAGCAATAATACACTGAACAGTGACACCATTAAAAGTCACTGCCTCACCTCTATGGGCTCTGGGGAAAGCAGCTCCCAGTCCAGGCACTCTGGAAGGAGGGAAATGTTTTCCTTTTTAGCTCAAGAGTTCTTCATTTATTCAGCTAAAAGTCAGTCACCTGTGGAAAGGCCAAAGGGCCAGACTGGGGCAGAGTTTCAGTGAGGTCAGAAATCCCTGGAATTTGTGTTTGTAGGATGAGGAGTGTCTGAGACCTGGGGATGCCACAGACACGACATTCTTGGAGAAACTGGAGGAGACTGTGAAGAACCACCCTCATTTTCTCACGTGAGTGTTCCCTCACTGAGGGATTCCAGCGTGTGGATAACATCCTCACCATGCTGGGCCCCACATAAAAGATGGTAATTTTCTTTTACAAAGAGATTTGATCGATATTTAAGATAATATAAAATAGGTTGTCAACACTAAGTGCCTGACTGAGCTTCAGGATGTAATAGGGGCAACAAAACTCTTGTTTCTGACTCACCTCTCACCTTGCAGATTATTTATTTCAGTTTTGGAGCTCCAAATGTTTGTTTTTTCTGAATGCTCAGTTTAGGATGTCCACATCTTATGTGCACACAGAAACACTCTGCAAGGAAGGCTGAAATTCCCCTTTAATTAGACATAAATGCATTTAATGACACTGCTGGTTGATAACTTCATTTACCTGAAAATCACCAAGTCCAGTTTACATTCCTCGCTCACCTTTGCACAGTCCCACTCCAGGACTGAATGTCCTGGTGCTTTTTGAAGAGATTCCTGCAGGATTTTATTTCTCCTGAAGGTTTTTGCTCCCCCTCCACAGGCACAAACTCGCTGACCAAAAGACGCGCAAGTCGCTGGGGCGGGAGGAGTTCCGGCTCTCGCACTACGCTGGGGATGTCACCTACAGTGTTGCAGGTAACACAGAAATACCAAAAATCTGGGCCTAAAATAAATCCTCACATCATTTGATCAACCAGATCAATTTCAAATCTCCAATCCCTGCCTTGAAGTTGCAGTGGAACAGGCTGAGTGGTTTGTTTTTCTTCCAGGTTTTCTAGATAAAAACAATGACCTTCTCTTCCGGAACCTGAAGGAGGTGAGTGTGGAGAGAGGAGGTTTCCAGGACAGAATGAGGAGTTGGGTTTAAAATGAGGTGGCACCTGAGGGAAAGGATTCTTCTAGACCCCACCTGGAGGCTGTGTGCCCACAGGGCTGCGCTCTGAAAAGGCTGACTGAAATCCCAATATTCATTTTGTTATTTTAGTTTTGTCCTGTGGTTTCTCTGGTAGTTCTCTGTATTTCATCTGTGAAAATATCTCTCTCTGCAGACCATGTGCAACTCAGAGAACCCCATCATAAACCAGTGCTTTGATAGGACAGAGCTGACAGACAAAAAAAGACCTGAAACGGTGAGAACTCAAGAGCTGGAGGGGGCTGTGGCTGTTCCCTCTTTTTAAAACATGAGCTCTCTGACATGATCTGAATTCAAACCCCTCACATCATATTCTGCTGGTCAGGTCATCCCTTCACATGTAGTTTGTTGTTGGTTTTTTTTCCTCCTAGGCAGCAACTCAGTTCAAAAACAGCCTCTCCAAGCTCATGGAAATCCTGATGTCCAAAGAACCCTCCTACATTCGCTGCATGAAACCCAACGATGCCAAACAGGCTGGTACGGACCTGGGGACAGAGGCAGAGCTCTGCATCCCAGTCAGGGAGGCACAGAAAGGAGACAGATGAAGCCCTGCACGATTCTGGGTTCATTTTGGGTCTGTGCCTGAGCTTCTTGAGGAGGGGTGGCAGTGCCAGCAGCCAGGAGCCACAATGGGAGTGCTGCTCTTGGGTGAAGAGGAAGGTTGTGGTTAAAGTAAAGAATTATTGACCTATGTAAATTCAGTATAATGACCTTATTCTCCCTCAGTTTTTGTTCCTTTAAGCATAAAACATCCCAAAGGAAAACTTCATTTTGGAGCTTAATATAAATAATTAAAAAGGGGTGGGATGGGGGAAGGCAGGAGACACAAAATAGTGTGAGACTGATGCTGTGAGGATTCACTGGAGATAATTGTGTGAGATACAACAAGAGCTGAACATTCCCCTTCTCCAGCCCAAGGGGCAGCTGTGCACTGATTGTGTTTCTCCATTTCCAAGATCGGTTTGATGAGGTCCTGATCCGACACCAGGTGAAGTACCTGGGGCTGATGGAGAACCTCCGCGTGCGCAGAGCCGGCTTCGCCTACCGCAGAAAATACGAGGTTTTCCTGCAGAGGTGAAGCTGCTTTGGAATTCTTTCCTCTGCTGCTCCCTCTCTCTGAGCTTCATCCCATTGATGTTGAGGCTGGGAGCTGTTTGGAACAGCACAGGGGAAGATTTACCACCTAGAGGGCAGGGAAGCTTGGGCTCTCTCCCTTCTCATGACCCCTCTCCCTCCTTGGATTCTCTCCCTAAGATTTCCTCTCCTGCCAATTCCCAGGTACAAATCCCTGTGTCCAGAGACGTGGCCCACGTGGGATGGGCGGCCCTACGATGGGGTGGCTGTGCTGGTGAAGCATCTTGGCTACAAACCAGAAGAATACAAAATGGGACGGTCAGTTCTGTGTTCTCAGTTTGAGGTTATGAATCACTGCATGTCCCTGTTGTCCCTTTGAAATAAAGCTTCTCCAGATAATGGGGGAGGGAAAGATTACAGAGCCCAAAGGAGATGCCAAAAGCAAGTTGCTCCAGCATGTAAAATGTAGTTCTGTATTTCTATTTCCAGAACAAAGATTTTTATCCGCTTTCCCAAGACCTTGTTTGCAACAGAAGATGCTCTGGAAGTGAGGAAGCAGAGTCTGGGTGAGGCACTCACACTTGCAGTGGATTTCTATTTAGAAAGTTGAGTCTTTTTCTACCAAAATGTGCTTGGTCACAGTTGCAAATTGCTGCTTTTCTTGCAATTCCAGCCACAAAAATGCAGGCGACGTGGAGAGGTTTCTACCGCCGGAAGAAATTCCTGACCATGAAACGCTCAGGTATGAGGGACACAGAGAGGGAGAGATGCTCCCCCAGCAGCTCCCCCAGCAATTCCCATCCTTTTACTGACATTTATCCCATGTATCATATTATCAAAAACTCATATTCTTGCCCCCATGCCCCACTGAAAGCTGGTTATTTCCAGAGTGGGTTTTCCTGAGTATTTTTGATGCCAGTTTTGTGTGGAGTCAGTTTGGGGATGAAGGAGCTCCCTCAATGCAAAATCTTTGTGTTCTTTTTAGCCATCACCATCCAGTCCTGGTGGAGGGGAACCCTGGGACGCCGAAAAGCTGCCAAGAGGAAATGGGCAGTGGAAACAATCAGGAGGTGTGTGAAGAGCAGCCCAAGCCATCA
Source organism: Parus major (assembly GCF_001522545.3). Taxonomy (NCBI): domain Eukaryota; kingdom Metazoa; phylum Chordata; class Aves; order Passeriformes; family Paridae; genus Parus; species Parus major. Next base: position 4,818,668 of record NC_031787.1, on the reverse strand, counting down.
AACATCACATTCCTTAACAATAATGTGCTAAAAAAGAAACTTTCTTATCACTACAGAGTTTTTTTTTAAATAAATTACAACTACTAAATAAACCCCAGGAAATAGAACCTTTAATTACCACTAATTTTGATGACTTTTTAAATTTTCTAACAATATTTTCCACACCCACAGGTTCATTAAAGGCTTCATTTACCGGAACCACCCGCGGTGCCCAGAGAATGAATATTTCCTGGATTACATCCGATTCTCCTTCCTGATGAACCTCAAGAGGAACCTACCAAAAAATGTCCTGGACAAATCATGGCCAACTCCTCCCCCATCACTCTGTGAGGTGGGAATGAGCCCTGGGATGTGGGAGGGGAATGCAGGCCTAGAGGATTGCAGCTTCTTGGAGTGTGGTGCTGTTACAACACCATTTTCTCCTGGGTTTTTCATACATTTCTGAAATTCCCTTTTATTTTTCTCTTAACAAATTCAGTTCTCTCTGTTGCTGTTATTATTCTGCATCTCCTTGAATTGGTTTATCTGCTCAAAATAAAATATTGGTAGAAAATCCCAGTTACCTTATCCAAAGAATTGTTTGGATTGAAGGTAGAGCTGGAAGGAAGGGCACAGCAGTGCAGAGAGGAGGGATCCTGGTGTTTGTTCCCCATTCTAAAGCAGCCAGAGAAATCCCAGGGCAAAACCTCATAGAAAAAGGCAAAAAATCAACTACTTATTATTTAATTATTGATCAGGAAACAGCTTTTTAACCCAGCAGTGCATTTTCTGCAGTTGCTGCTGCTGTGTGAGGTTTGTCAGTGGTTCTTGGCTGTCGGGGTTTTGTCCTTGTTGGGTTTGTCCCTCTCAAGTTCCACCTTCTTGGGTTTATCAGTGTTCTGGGCTGTTGGGTTTGTTCCTGTTGGGTTTGTCAGAGGTTCTGGGCTGTTGGGTTTGTTCCTGTTGGGTTTCTGTCCCTGTTGGGTTTCTGTCCCTGAGGGTTTGTCCCCAGCCCTGAGCTGTCCCCTCTCCCGTGGGCTCCCCGCAGGCGTCGCAGCTCCTGCGCAGGCTCTGCATGCAGAACATGGTCTGGACCTACTGCAAGAGGATCAGCCCCGAGTGGAAGCAGCAGGTGAGGGGCACCTTGGCAGGGTTTCCCCGACATTCCCAAGGGCAGAACTCCCAGGGAATGGAGGAGAGGAGCAGGGCAGCAGTGGGGAGCTGCAGGGCTGTGAATCGCTGCTGTCTGGGGTGCCACAGGAACAGTGGCACTGATTTGGGTTTAAGTTAGACATAAAACACTAAAAGCCTGGAATGTGCATAGAAGAGACCCCATTCTATACATATTTCAATAGGTACTATTTAAATAGGCAGTGGAGCCAAGCCCCTACATAATTTCTCTATTGAAAGGCCCTGATACTCTGCCCATGGAAGCTAAAAATATAAGAAGCTGCATTATTCTGCCTGTACCATGTAAAGTAGAGAGTAAGAATCCTGCAGACACAAACCCAGTCATTTTCCAAACAGAAGTTACAATTTCAGCTGCTCTGTCTAAAAAGAATAAAATTCTAATTCTTTATTCTAAAAAGAATAAAAATGATACTGAGAGTTAATTCATCTCATGGAAAGGTAGGGGGAGGGAGTTTTGTATTAAATAAAAAAGCTCAGTAAAGAGGAGATGCTGGTTTTAACTGCCAAGGTTTTTTATTGCACGATCTCTCACCTTCTGCAGTGCATGGACACCTGGAGTGAAAGGTTGGGGCTGAGCCTGTGATTAAGGACAGGGGATTAACTCAGCTCAGCAGCTGCTTTCCCCCAGCAAACCAGACTCACTGATAAGGAGCCTCTTTTATCCCCATTTTTCCCTTGTAAATCATGCCAGGGGCCCTGTCCTGTGTCACAGCCTTGGCCCCACCTACAGCAGTGGGGATTTCCTACTTTCCCACTCCCTGGTTTGTTCTTGGAGCAAACGAGCCCAGGGGCTGGAGCTCTGCCACCTCCAGGGACTGCAAGTTTAAGGTGACTCCTCATCCAAACAGGAACTAAATGATGACTAAAACCACAAAGGGAACATCTCTTCTAACACCAATGTATCTTTTTAATGAGGAGAAATTTTATACTAAACAAGAAAACTTCTTTTGTCCTTGCAGTTGGAACAGAAAGTAATTGCCAGTGAGATTTTCAAGGGTAAAAAAGACAATTATCCTCAGAGTGTTCCCAGGCTCTTCATCAACACTCGACTGGGTGAGTGGGGGTTGCCAAGTTGAAGAGAAAAAAGGAAGGGGGGGATTAATGAACTCTTTTCTTGCTGGAAATTCCTTTCTGACCTCCCCACCTCTTTGGTTTTAATACAGGTAGAGAAGAAATAAATACTAAAGTCCTTCAGGCATTAGCAAATGAAGCACTTAAGGTGAGAGATGTGTTCCAATACTTTTGTCAAGCCCCCAGGTATTCAGCAGAAGGGCAGATTAGATTTCTGGAGGAAATACAGCAGGCATTTTATGTTGTATTAAGGTTGTAATAATTCTGAGGATAGTCTGGGAAGGGCTGGCACGTTAGAAAGTGGAGATTTGGGCAGTTTAATGATGTCTGTTAAGAACTGAATGGGTTACAGCTGCAGGGGAAGGGGGAAAGCCCCAGAGAGACCCCAAACCTGGGTTTCCCAGTCCCCAGGCAGTGCAGCCACCAGGCTGTGTCCAGAGCTGCTCTGGGGCAGTGAGGAAGTTCTGGCACAGAGGATTTTGGGCATTCCTGGTTTCCCAAGCCCTGGTTGGTGCCTGCTGGGGGCTGGCAGTGCCCCAGGTGGGATGTGGACCTGCTCACTCATGTTTCAGTACGCAGTGCCCGTGGTCAAGTACGACAGGAAGGGCTACAAGGCAAGGGCACGGCAGCTGCTGCTCACCCAGAGCTCGGCAATCATCGTGGAGGAGTCCAAGATCAAGCAGCGCATCGACTACTCCAACCTGACAGGTGGGAATGGCACAGGGATGGGGCTGGGCACTCCCCTGACCCTGCACCTCAGCTGCACTTTAGTCTGCACCACTACAAACTCCAATTTGTCCTTGTCCTGGACAAGAACAGATAAGCTAGTCCTGGCAGGCATTTTAGTGTCTTGAAATTGCGTTTCTCTAAAATGAAGCTCCATAAAATGTCACCAAAATTACTCAATTCATCTCCCTCAACTCTCCCCCTGAGTTGATTTCCCAGTTGCAGGGCCTGGCCCTGGGGGAGTTGCACCATTCCTGCACAGCAGCTGCCTGGGCCACTACTGCAGCTTTTGGTCCTCAGAATTATCTGACAGGGACTGGATTCTTAGGGAGGGGGAAACTGCAGAGGCTGCTGCAGCGTGGTCCCTGCAGCCCTGGGCTGAAGCCTCTCCCCTCAGCCCCCTGCAGCCTGGCAGCTGTGTGGGAACAGCTGCTGCATTCCTGGGAGAGGCTGTGAGCCCTCCCCAGCTCCCAGCAGTGGGTGACACTCCTCTTCCCCCCTCCAGGCATCTCCGTCAGCAGCCTGAGTGACAACTTGTTTGTGCTGCACGTGCACTGTGAGGACAACAAGCAGAAGGTACCAGGGGCTCATCCCTCCCTCCTCCAGCCCCCTCTGGACAAAGGGTGAAAGGCCCAGGGAGCACATGCAGCTGGGAAGGAGGGTGACAAGGTGACAGGGATGTGACTTTGTGCCAGCTCTTTCATTGCCGTTTTCCTCTGGGAAAACAGCAGTGCTTGTTGGCCCCCTTTGGTGCTGTCCCTGTCCCCTGTCCCTTTCAGCAGGGTAGTTTTGGTACAGTGACCCCAAAGCCATGATCCTAAAGCATGGACTCTCCTCCCAGGGAGATGTTGTCCTGCAGAGTGACCACGTGATTGAGACACTGACAAAAGCAGCCATTCTGGCCAACAAAATCAACAACATCAACATCAACCAGGGCAGGTGAGTGACACCAGGGCCCTGCCTTGGCTCTGCTTCTTCCTCTACCCCATCCAAATGTAGCCAGTCCACCTCAACTAAGGCTCCAGCACAGATCTGGTGCAGCTCTGTTAACACCCAGCTCCTGGGGAGTCCCACACGCTCACCAGGGCTGTTCTCACACTTTGCTCTCCACAGCATAAAGTTCACAGTGGGACAAGGCAAAGAAGGGATCATCGACTTCATCTCGGGATCAGAACTGCTCATAGCCAAAGCCAAGAACGGGCATCTAACAGTGGTGAGTGTGGGCTGGGGATCACTTACCCTGGATCCCAACCAGCACTCCAGCATGGGACACATGCCATGGGATGTTCCTGCCAACGGCAGTGCCCTGCTATCCCAGCCTTTCCCCCAGTTGGAGCTGAGCACAGGGCTCCTGCAGCCCTGAAGGGCTGCCAAACTCCCTCACACACAACAAGGGACTGTCCTGGCACTCACTTTTTATTTCCAACCCCCCAAGATTCTAGCAAATCAAATTTTAAATACATTTAAAAACCTCAAACAAAATCATTTCCCCTTCTCAGCTTGCTTGTGGTGGTCCTGGCAATCCACAGCTGATTTTATGCACTTATTCAGAAATATTGAGAAATACTAAGGAATAAATCCAGAACAAATCCAGACTGCACTGACTCCCAGCAGAGCTGAGAGCTCCCGTTAGGACCAGAGTCTCTGCCCAGCCTCAGAATAACCTCAGCATGTTGAGGAATGAAAACTTTTTAGCATTTTGAACACACTTTCAAACCTGTCCTTCTCCTGCAGGTTGCTCCTCGGTTGAATTCCCGATGATGAAAAATTCCCTGCTCCAGGACCTTTCCCTCCACGGAATTGGCTGAACGTTGCTCCCAGCAAACCCCCTCTTCCTCGCTTTGCTCTTTCTTTTATTACCAAAGATCTGCACTTTCAGAACAACCACAAAATACATCCTTGCTCTCTTGTCTTACTCTCAAGACTCCCAAACCAAGGCCTTCTCCTCTCTTCCTTACCTGACTGAACGTGGGGTCCAGCACAGCATCCCTGCAAACACAGCTCAGGACCTGCTTTGAGGGAGAGTTTAAGCCCTGATGGAAATGACCAAAATTTGTGCTTATCATCACCAAAAAAAAGCACAATCAGAAAACAAGTAACTCTGCTGCTTTCTCAGCCAAATCACTGAAATGCCAAACTTTGTATTCAGAATGTTTTATGAAGAATTTTGCTCGGAGATGTTTTAATGCTTTGTGTTACAAATATAGTGAAGCCATATTGTGTAAATGAGTAAAACCTGTAAATACTTTATAGCCAAGGATGAGATGCACTACCAGAGATGGAGTTGATGTGCAAACTTTTATGTTTTAGATTTGGAATTTTTGTTGTTTTTAGTTTATGGTTATAAGGTATAACCTGAAAAATCCATCATGTAACTTCTTCACTGATCAGGAGCCAGAGACTTTTATCTTTTTTTGAAGTCAGCTGTCCCATTTCTTGCTCTCTATTTTTATACCATAGGAATTTTTCATATCCACACAAACACAATGCAATACAAACTGCAGAGGTTACCACTGCTCTGGGCTGGCCATGGGATATACATGAACTTCTCCCCACGCCTTTCCCTGTCTGGGAATCCCCACTGCCCTTCCCCACACAGCTCCACAGGCTCTGAGCAGCACCTTGAGGAAAAATGGCTTTTCATTTTGTTCCTAGCCATAACTGGAAGTCTGATTCCCACAGTATTTATACCAGTGCCTCAGTACTGCCTTACCAGGGAGGGCTGGGCACTGCTGCTGCCCCACAGCTCCAGGGAAACGGGCTGGGTGCTGGCTGCAGCACAGGTTCCTCCCCAGCACCCTCCTTTAACAGCAACAGCTGCAGGGTGCACAGCTCCATGGGGAATTCCTGCTGCATCCATGGCACAGTGCCACAGCCCAGCCTGTGCATCCTGCTCTGCTTGCCTTAGACATCCTTCCCCTCCATCCTGCTGCAGCCACAGCCAGCCCTGGATGACTCTCACCCACCACTGCCCCTCTTTCCCCCTCAGCTCCGGCTCCTCTGCTCTGGTTCCTGACTCGATGCCCCTGTCCAGCCCTGCTCCAGGCTGGAATGTGGGATACACTGCAGGCCATCCCCCAGATGTGCTCAGTGTGTGCAGAGCACACTGCAAATGTTGGTGTTTAACCTCTGCCAGACTACGCTGAATAAATTTTTACAAAAAAATCAACTTTCCTTGTCTTTGGTGCAGTTTCCTTTTGTGGTTTAGGGGGAGGCTGACCCCAGGCCCTGTCCTTTTCCAAGGAGCAGCTTATTCCCAGCAGAGCAGAAAACCTGTGTCCCTTCTTCCCCCTCCATGGACCTGCACTGGGTGAGAAATGCTGGAACAGCAGGGGAGAGGAATTCACCAACCATTTCCCAGGCATTTATATAGGGAAAGAGTGGAGAAAAAGGCTGCTCCCAGCAGCACAACTCACGCTCAGACCAAATCTTCCTTAGCTCCTGTCTGAAGAACAAGGCTGTTCCTGCTGCTCTCTCCCCCTCCAACTGTTCCTAGTACAAGTAACAAAGGAAAGTTATTCTTCCAAAAGAAATTCATAGTGATGGTTGGCATTTTTAATTTAGGTTTGTTTTATTTAAGTTTAATGTTAATTCCATGCTGTGTTTCAGTAAGAACAATACAGATTCTGTATCTGTGGCTCCAGTCAGATATCCAGTAGTACAAATTAGCTTCAAGTTACACATACTGAACAAAAGAGGTTGAGCGAGCGAAGGGAGATGGGGAGAGGGGAGGGAGAAAAGAAAAAATATTGAACACGCATGCAGGCTTATCAATGCCACCTTCAATGCTAACCTGCTTGGAGGGAAAGTAAAGAACAGGCAAGAATGAGCAGCCACGGATTGTTGAACTGTTACCAGCACCATGATTTTCAGCAACATTTCAGCAGTTTGGAAACTTTTTTGTTTTTATACAGTAAAACCACTACAATAAATGTCCCAAATGCAACCTCGTAACTTCAAGCTAAACACCCAATTAAGTTGAAACATTGGTATAAAATTCAGTTTAAACAGTTATAAAAAAAAGAAAGATGCCACCACATAAGCACTACCTGGCCAGGACCAATCTCTCCCTACACGGCCTTCAGGTGTCACATCCAGGTCTGATGGCAATGTCACCACAGCTGGCAGAGACAATACAGTAATGCTGAAAGAGCCTTTATGCAGTCCTGTTAGTGTCTTAAAGAACCTAAAAGCTGGCACCAGTAAAATCCACAGAAATTCACTCTTGCCTTTAAGAACTTTTAAACTGTGTAAAAAAAATAAAAATAAAGAAACCCAACAGGGCAGGAACCTAAATTCTGAGACCCAATGTAAAAGTCAGATTTGGTGGTTCTCAGAGTGACACTGAGGGTTTTTGTGGGGAAGGGGAAGGGTGGTCAGAGATGGGTTCTCTTGTTGGCCTTTGTGTCTCACTGGTTTTCATCTTCCACATCCTGCAATGCTTCTTTATTCTGTTCTTCACCTGTGGAAGTGGGAAGAAGGAAGGAAAATGTTACCATTTCGAACTGAGAGCTGCTGAACAGTTTAACAAGCATCTGTAGATTAATATTTTCATGCAATACACGCTCACTCTCCCACTCCACACTGCCAGCTCCAGAGTGAAGCGTTCCCATGGAAATTAAGCCTTGGAATCACCTGCACCCTCACACACAACTGCAGCCAGGCCATTAGAACAGGTGAGGACAAACAAACCCAGCCCTGAAAACTGACACCACGCAGGTGAGCAGTCCTGCTGAGCCAGGGCTGGACAGCCCAGGCAGAAACCATGGCAACAGCTGTGGATCAACATCCTTGGAACAGGAGATTCCTTCCCCAAACCATTTATCTTTTTATGTCCAAGCCCACTCAAATCTCAACAGCAAAGTACTTCAGGCAATTTTATACAGTTACACTGATGGCAGGAATTACCAAGTATGATAAACACCCTACTGCAAGTCCAACCTGACAAGAAACCCTGGGCTTGAGGTTATTATAGGAAAACATCTTGTGGAAATGAATGACTCTGTTCAACCATGCAGTGGAATGGAGTCTGTCCATGAGACTCCTGCAGTTTGGTTACGTTCCAGCTGCCCCTGGGAACCTCATGCAACACCTTCTGCAGGGCTTTGCCAAAATTCTGCTGCAACTGGCAAATTCCATGTACTAGTGCCACCACACATGCACAAGTCACTTAATTGATAAGTGAAGCTGAAAAAACACCTGCAATTATCTGTAACCACATAAGATGAGACTCTCTTAAGGGCAATAAATAGACACTAGTAATTAAAAACTTAATTTGCAATAAAACCCAATCAAATGAGACTGATAACTTCCAGCAGATAACCAGAATGGTTTGCTCAGAGCATGTCCAGATTTAGGATTACCACCAGGTACAACAGGAAGTAGATTTTATAAAAGGGGGCCTAGGAACACAAGACATTCAACAACAATGAAGTTTATAGATAGAATTCTACGTCAGATCATTTAAGAGAGGAAAGCAGAGGCCCTAACCCAGATTAGAAGATCTGAGCATGCTCTAACCAACACACTTCAGCAAATACTCCTCTACCAGGCCACTGTGAAGTACTTCCCATGCCCAAATATTCTTCTATCCATCCATCCATCCAGGTTTGCAGCTCAATTCCCAAACATGTGAGTTACTCTGGATCTTAGTCAAGCACATCATCCCTGGGCAGGGGGACAGGTGCCACGGGAGTGGCAGCAGGGACACAAGCGTTTGTCAGCAGCGGGTGACAGAGGCAGGCACTGTTAGTGACAGGAAAACTGACACTGAAAACTCCAGTGAGCCATGACAAGAGACTTACAAAGTAGAGTTTTTAGGAAATGAACAGTTGGACTTTCCTTTAGGAATCTATACAGCAGGAAAGAAGGGGAGAACAGGAATCATATGGAGATGACATTACAAACGTGGAAATAAACTCAACACTCATCTGGGCCATGGGAAAGCTACAGGGATTGGGATGGGAGAGCAGCAGCTGGGTCATGCCTGGCTTTACATCCCTACACAGCTGAAATGGAAACAGGGAAAAGCTTAATGCCAAAGAACAAGCCCTTTCCAAGCCTCCCCCACCCCTTGGAAACTGCTAATTGTGCCACTACTGATGTATTGTTCAAAGGCTCTGCTTGCTTGGGAATATAGAGCTCTGGAAGCATCAGCTGGAAATGCACTCAGTATGGTAAAGTATGAGGAAACAACTTTGCACCTGTGTCTAAACATCCTACATAAACTTTTTTTTTTTTTTCTGTTGTGTCTGAATAATTTCACCATGATTTTAAGCAGTCCTACAGTATTTTCAATTATGTAATCATTATCTGTCTGGCACCAGTAACCAGGACAATCTGAATTACTTCAGGAAGAATCAAAATACCTATTTTCCATGCTGTAGAACAAGAAATTTAGATCTCTATTTCTTTTTTCAAAATCTAAAGAGTCTGTAAATAATCCTGTGGAACTTAGGATACAATATCCAAGATCCACGAGAAACATCAGCTATGGGCAATCCAGGAACTTTTGGAAGACACTGTTTGGAAGATATTCCACACTGATCCAACCTTGTTACTCCACTAAAATGGCTTCCACAGAGCACCAGGACATTTGGCTCCAATAAAAAAAAGTAAAGGTTGTTTTTAAATTGTGGGAACTTGAAACAAACTTCTCTTCTCCAGTGCCTACCCATGGCAAGGAAGGCATTCAGCAACTGCATTGTTTAGAGAAAAGTCTACAGATCCATCCAGGGTCCATCCTGCACCATGAGATAATCCTTGAAAAAGGAGGTGCAAAAGCCTTAAACACTGGGATGTGGAGTAAAGCAGGAGCCAAGACCACACACATTTACAACATTCCCAGTCTCAGCAGCCCAAAGAGGGAGTGAGAAGCTATGGAGTAACAACAAAATAAACCCATGACCCATGTAAAAATAGGGAATTGGGGAAAAGTTAAAAGATTCTGCATTTGCTTTCAAATGGACACACCACCAATGAAGTACCCCAGGAATGCTGTGGCTACAAGGAACAGCTTACCAAAAATTTAAGACTCTCACATGTTTATGTGAGGTTCAGCAGTGTTCTTTCTAAGCTCTGGGCATTTGTAGGTACCCAAAATAATCTTAACAGGATGTATTTCTTCCCCTTCAAGTTAAAAGAAAGTCAGCTCTTTTCACTTGTCTCTCCAAAAGGAAAAACCCTAAAATGAACAGACTTATACTAAGCATAGTATGTGAAAGTTTAAGTGTTGGTAAAGTCCATTCAGTGTGCCAAAACCACTTCAAAAATTTGTACTATCCTTTGCTAGTGAACAGAAGCAATCCATGTCCCACCCTCTGGTACTGCCAGGGAACATATTTGGCATTTGCTCTGGCAATGAGAATATGGAATGACCTGGAATGAAGGGGAACTAAAGCATTTCCAGTCCTTCCTCCTGCACTGGAGGTTCACATCTGGCTGGAATGACAGCCAGAGATGAGCATGACAAGCAGAAAGAAAAGATGAAATAAATGAAGTCACTGTTTTTACAGTAATCCCAGCTGCCACAGGGGGATGGAAGAACAACCAACTCTTGCTAATTCCACACCTCCTTCCTTCAAGTGAGAGCTGGGAGGCTGCTCAAGAGTCCAGTGTCACCCCCATCACCTGATCCAGTGCTCAGGTAGGACAGGAGGGTCATTATTCAGAGAGACAGAAGTAAACTATCAAAGTCTCTCCACCATCCTTGGTCAGGATGAGCTTTTCCAGCAGGACTCACTTACCATCACCCTGCATGTCTGAAGTCCATAGTGTCAGGTTATCACGTAACAACTGCATGATAAGTGTAGAGTCCTTATAGCTTTCTTCACTCAGTGTATCCAGTTCTGCAATAGCATCATCGAAAGCTGCTTTTGCCAACCTGCAATGACACAACAAAGATTCAACAAACACTGCCAAACACAATCCAGAAGCACAACACCACCAGTTACTTTGTGTGCTTTAAGAAAGACTATTTGTTTCTTTAAACATTTCTACATCTTGATTAAGGGCTGCTAAAAACTTAGTGTAAACTGCAGCAACAGAAGAGAAATGGTATTTGCTTCAATCACTACCACTCTGTACATGCTCACAGAAATCAGTGCCACCATCCCCTCTAGCTTGTGTTAGACAAGTTAAATCACACCTCACACCTTGGGCAGTTTACAGAGTTAACCTGGCAAGCTGCTGAACTGCCATTAGCTCATCAGTTCAGGGTTATCACTGTTCTATTTCATCATTACTCCCACACACAAACACGTGGCTCTGGACTCCAAAGAAAATGGTGATGCTGAAAATCTTCCCAATGAATTGTCATCAACCAGAGCAAACATCAGCAGGAAGAAAGCAGGAAAAACAAGGACCAACACTTCTGGCTTGCCTGGTATTCACACAACATTCCCATATTCCCACTTTGCCAGTCACCACCTACCTGCAGGCACGATCAGGAGAATTAAGAATTTCATAGTAGAATACAGAGAAGTTGAGCGCAAGTCCTAAACGGATGGGATGTGTTGGTGGGAGTTCTGTCATTGCAATATCACTAGCAGCTTTGTAAGCCACCAAGCTGTTCTCTGCAGCCTCCTTCCTGTCATTTCCTGTGGCAAACTCAGCCAGATACCTATGGTAGTCCCCCTTCCTGAAAACAGAAACAGTAGCAAGTCAATAATTCTTGTTTGCTCATCAGCCATTAAATTAACAGTTGAAATTAAAGTGTGTTTAGACAGTCACACACCAAGCATTCTGCTGTTACTGTCCACACAACACTGCACCAGGAGCTGAGGGAATTTTAAACCATCACTACAGGACAAATCTTGTTTTCTTCTCTTTGTATATTAAGTTCTCATTACAGCTACTTAATTTCTGTCTCTATTTCAGGTCTTTCCTCTCAAGAAGGTACTTACATTTTGTAATAGAAAACCTTGGACTCGCCAGTGTTAGCTGCTGGAATGAGGTGTTTGTCCAGTACATCCAGAATGTCACAACAGATTAACTTCAGTTCAGTCTCAACCTAGTAAAAAAAAAGAAAATACAACAAAAAATTACAAGAGGGGGCGAGGTGAGCCAAAAGTACCCAAATATCAAACAGGTAACATCATGAAACTCCAAGGAGGGGTAGGACAGAAGAAAAATAAATAAAATTCAGCTGCTCCACAGGTGCATTAAGCAGAACAGTTCTGCACATTTAGCTGGCACACACAAGAGGCAGGGACTGATGGATGATGAAATGTGGAACTGAACAGTGGAACTATGAATTCCTTGGAAGACATCTTGCTAGACCATTGCATTAAGTTTGTCTCAGGATGTAATTCATTACTGCAAGGTGTGAACAAAATTCCCTCCCTTTTTGATCCTGGAAGGCTGCCCTAAAGGTATCAACAGCAATGGGGACTATCTGAAGGTAATTAACACAAATCAGCTCAACTCCATTACACTCCAGAGTTAAATGGCACCTTCACAACAGTTTCTAGTGAGTCCTTGGAGGCAAAGCTCTAAAAATAGAGCCTTAAGACAAAAATCATGGAGTATCAGAACAGAATCAAGATGTGCCACACAAACAAAGGTCAGGTACAAGATGAAAACAAGTTCCAGAAGCAAGTGAAAAACAAAGCGCAGCAACTCGGCAAAAAAGCAGAAATCATCAACACTAACAGTGAATCTGTGGCCAAAAATACAGTATATACAGCCTTATTTAAAAATAGATACTGGATTTGAATAGTCTGAACTGAAAACAGTCACATGAAGCTTCATTTTTTCCAGCTCCAAACATAAAGCAAGGTCTATGAGGTCAGGGTTTACCACAGGAAGTTTCACACCTGCAAGCAAGAAACTGAGCACACCCAGAAAAGCTGAAAGCCCTCCTCTGACACCAGCATTGCCCAAACCAGACTGGCTCTCAGCTTCCCAGGTCATTCCAGTAGGAGTCGTTGGTTTAATGCACACTGTCACCCATCCATTGCTGCTTTTTCATGATTTCACAGGAACTTTCACAGCTACAGCTGAAGAGAACTCTGGCTCAAGCTGATTTCATATAAAGGAGAGATTTCAAGCAAAGGCATTAAAGAAACTATCAGGAACTGCAAGTCTTGGATCACAGGAGCAGCCCCACTCAGTCCATCATCCCCTCCTATCCTCCCACCCAAGCATTTGCTTTCCTTCTTTCTTTAAGCATTTTCCTTGCCACGTAATCCTTTTATCACCACACAGCTCCCAAACTATCAGGGTTTGTAACCACAGCAGTTATACCCAAAAGGTGTTAAAATTACAGGTCCAAAATAAATTATAAACTGGACATAAACATACATTTGATACACTTGGATGAAGTAAGAGATTTGCAGAAGTTCCCTTAAAGAAATTAACAGCAAATTTCATGTACAAATGTCAGAATGCCCTGACATTCAGAGGAAGACTAAGATATTGTACTTAATTATGTGACATATGCTTAAGAAAGGTGATGAAATATGGTCACTTGAGAAGAATCTACTTCATATATTCTTGGGCTACAAAAGCTATAAAACCTTTGGCCAGCAGTCAGTTCCTGCAAACTTCTTTCCTCTTGATCCTCTTTTTCAATGACTTCTTTTGCAGAGAGATCTTCAGCAAAACTGCAAAGAATTAAATCAGTTTCTAATCCTCTTTAGTTAAATAACCATACATGTACAAACTTCTATTTCATCTCAGACAGACCTTTTCCAGCTTTGCTTAAAGGATCAGTCACAGTTTTCAGAGATCAGCTGCTGTCTGGGGCAATGGAAATGTCCTGATCAAGCTTAGTGTAAAAAGATTTAATATAAATCAAGGTGATTTAAGAGTAAAACAAGCAAACAAAAAACCCACAATAAAACTAAAAGCTCTTATACAAAACAGATCCGTTCCAGACAGAGTGGCTCAGTGAGCACTTTCTAAGAAAGGGGGATGGAAGAGAGCCTGGTAGCTGCCCCAAAATACAGGCCAGGTTGGAAGTCAGAGCACTGGAAACACACACTCCATGTGCCATATCTCCAGAGCAGGAAGGGGAAGGTACCTGTGCCATGGTGTGGGAATGGATTTGGTTTGACTGCAAGGAAGGGAACTGCAGTGTGCAGCCACACACCACTTCAGCCTCCCAAGGATGAAAGCACAAGCCTCAGTGTGAGATGCACTGATGAGAAGTGCAGCCAGATGAGAAATTCAGGGCCTTTAGTGCATCCAAATGGCCACAGGAGCCAGAAGAGCAATCTGTCTACAAAGGAAGCATGTATGTGGCATTTTCCCTCATGGCTATGGATGTGTTTGGTTCCATTCAGCTGAAGTGGTTTGGGAAGAAGCACAGCCTGGTGTCTTTCATCTCTCACTACTCCCCAGTGCACACTTCAGATAAAGCCACGCCTTGCCCTCCCACCACCACCATCCCTCAAGTTCTGCCCCAAGTCATGCTGGCCACTAGCTCAAAAAAACTTCACATGTAAGCTATGAGCTCACTGATAGTAAATATTGACATACACCAAGCCCAACAAATAATTACTCTCACAGAAACTACTACAGAAACTTTCCATTCCTACCAGAGCAGCACTCCACAGCTGAGCAAAGTCACAGCTGCTTCTGGTGGTAGGTGAGAGATGTGTCTTTCAGAGATGCTTCAACTCCCTGGTGCTTTAAACTTGGCCTTGTTGGCCCCCAGATATGGTTTGGGGGTTGGGATAGAAGGTTTGTCTGGTTGGGGTCTTTTTTTTCCTTCAGAGCCTTTCAAGTCTGAGGAAGGTTTTCCCAACATTGAACTTATTCTGGAAAATGCTACAATAGGCAGAATTTGCTGACAAGGGAATCATAATGACCAGAATTCTGCTGGAAGATGCTTCTTCAGGGAAGCACTGAGCACAACAGGGGAGGAGTGCTACTGTTCAGCAGTGACAGTGAGCAGCAGCATCCAAAGCTTTGCCATGCTCCTCAGACCCTTTCCTGCTCCCAGGCCATCCTGCCAAAGCCATTCACACAGAGCAGGATCTGGCTTTCAGCTACAGATGGTGCTCAGGAACTTCTTGCAGAGCTCCCACTGGAGCTGGGCAGACACAGCCACCCCATCTCCAGTATGGAACCAGTGACAGTGCTCTGTGCACTGCTCCTCCTCATGCAGCTGTGAAAGCTGCTCCCTCTCAGGATCTAACAGCTGAACACCATTGGCATGATACTTGACTTCATGTGGCCTCACCATCTCTTCAGACACCTCAAGCACTACAAACTTACACATCTTGCACCCCATCCACACATCCTTTACAAAGAGAGAT
Organism: Parus major; assembly: GCF_001522545.3. Classification (NCBI taxonomy): domain Eukaryota; kingdom Metazoa; phylum Chordata; class Aves; order Passeriformes; family Paridae; genus Parus; species Parus major. The sequence continues at coordinate 4,803,438 of NC_031787.1, read as the reverse complement.
GCAGAATAAAGGCTATTTCTAGAGCCCTTTCAAAACCAGAAGTCTTTTCATCATTAGAGGATCTCTGGCAGAAGAGGGTAACCACCAACAAAACACTGTGCAAAAGAATCTGGAAGCACACAATGTGAAACAAATTTAATCACTGCACAGCTGTAGTCTTGTTTTCTGTGTTCTTTTAGGAGACTGTAGACACCCATCAAGGAAAGTTGGGACTGCATGTAACTGGCAGAGTCTCATCCCATCAGCATGCCAGCATAAAATTAGAAACTCACAACTTTTAACAATTCCATGGAGCAACAGAAACCCTGTGAGTCAACAGAAAGTAGTCCAGAGCCATCCCTGGGAGAAAATTTCCAAGCCAACATCATTTCCATTGCTGGTATATGAATCAGTGCCAGGTGATATAACAGACTCCACTGTTTCTCTGGAAGTGGAGATGTGAACCATGTGGAGGCACTTGTCCTCAAATAATGGAGATGAAGTCTCTGCAGAAATGTGTGGGATTTAAATAGTACGGGAGCACGCCTGCTCCGTGCTAAACCATCATTTAGGGCAGGGGGAACAACAACTCACTAAGAGCTGGAGGCTTCATTAGCCCTTACCAATGAAAGTCAGAGCTTGCTGCAAGTTCTCCATTTTAGGTAAAGCTGCACACACTAAGTCAGCATGAAGTTATGTGGATCAATTTTTCCCTTCTCTCTCCAGAGAGAGAAAACAGCAAGGTCCTGGAGGTTGCTACACATGCAAGTTTCACAGCTGGGATGACATCCCCAGGAACATGGAATGACAAAAGACAAGGAGCAAAGAAGAGCACTGAAGAACCTCCGCCAGGGACATTTCAAATGTTAATGTTTTGAACTCTCTAGGACAGAGAACTGGTATCACAGTGTCACTGTATGATCCAAACTTTTAAAGGAAGTGGAACCTTAACAACCAAACTCCTTCTCTGAAAGGGTTAATTCGTGTCAGTCAGGTTGGAGGGGAAGGAATAAGGCCTCCTGAGCAGGTGCAGCCTCACACCTGGGTAAGCAGGAAGCGCCAGTGCAGTTTAAATGCTTGGCAGAGCTGCTGGTGCACTGAGGGAAAAGCCCTCCCTCTCCTAAGCCTGCTGCCCTTCAGAGTGTTTACACAGAAACACCACAGCTCTCCCCTTCACCAGGAGATTTATTCTCCAGATAAGGAACGAGCTCCAGCCTTACAAGGCTGTCGCTCTATTCCAGGTCAGCACAGCACAGGCAATCTGGAACACCAGGGCAGTTTATGGCAAGGGAACCAGAACTAAATGACATTTTGCTGTAAGGCCAAATCCATCTTACCATTTGCCGATATTCCCGAATCATTTTTAATTTGTCTTCTCCACCTTTGTTTTCTTCTTTCTGTTCAATGCTGCTGATTATTCTCCAGGAAGCTCTCCTGGCTCCAATCACGTTTTTATATGCAACAGAAAGCAGGTTTCTTTCTTCCACTGTCAACTCCACATCCATTCCAGCCACTTTCTTCATTGATTCAACCATTTCTAGGAAGAAAAGGTCAGGCAATTATTCTCCCATCTGAAGCATCTTTCAAATCATTCAGTACAAGCTGTACATTATTGAGAGCTTCAGAAATTAGGCTCCCTCCTCCTTTCATTTAGTTACTCCTCACTTTTACCCTGGAGTGTTCTAAACAAATCAATCAGCACAAACACAAAGGAAGTATCTGATGTTCATCTGTTCATTTTACAAGGTTTCCAGAAATTCTTTAAAGGTAGTTTAGTAGCTTTTGATTTTTGGCTTGGGGTTTTGTGTTTGTCTGCTTTTTTTAACAGACAGACAAAAAGGATATAGCAGCAAGAACATTCTTCCACAGTGGATAAAAATTACCAGCACAATCCTACAGGAGTGTGTTCTCCAGAGTGCTTTGGAAAGGCAAAAAGTGAAAAAAAAACTAGGAAAGTGAGTTAAAGGTGCAAGATGAACCTCCAAAAGAAAAATTTGGTGCTTGTAGTGGTAACAAAAAAGTCATTCTGAGTGTACCCACACCAACCATATGTACCCATGCCAGGCAGCCATTTACACAGAAAAGTAACACACAAAATATGAATTAATATATATTTGTACTTTAAGCCTGTTGAAAAGTATTTCTAAACCTGAGGCTAAAACAATCATTACCAAAAGCAGCTTTCCTACACTCCAGTGGAAGCAAAGAATGAACTACCTAAGGAAGGCTATAACCCTTTCATTACCTAACCACACTTGTATTGTTCAGGAAATATTAGAAGAACAGTGTTAAATATACAAATAAAGCTTAACTATATTTTTTTTTTTCCCCTCAGATGTCAAAATCACAACCCAAACAGGCATAAGCTACTTCAGCAATGGAGACTGTAGGCTCCCTGGCAGGAACAGTGTTATCAGCCTCCAACAGGTCTCCATATGTGAAGGACAAAATTTTATGGTGACTGTATTTTTATCAGCAGATTTTGCTTCTCCAAAACACAGAAAGTAACAAAAAAACCCATCAAGGATTTGATAAAACTTGTTGAAAACACCACCCTACAATTGCAAAATGATGAGCAGCTTTTACTGAAAAATCTGAGGGCTGCCCTAGAACACTCCATGTTCACACAATTAGTATTACCATAAACATAATTAAGTAATTTAAGCCGCTAAGTTATAAGCAATGTAATATAACTACAATTTGCTACTTTAATAAAGCAAGTACTGTGATTTATTTCCTGAAGGCTGACCCTACCATCACATTCATACAAAGAATCTGATTAAAAGCTGTGAATTTTTAAAATTATACAAATTAAGCCATCTCACATTTTGAAGTTTATTAAAACATCAGAGCTACGCCCAAGATAAGATGCCTGACAGTTCCTGAGGACAAAAATGACAACCAGGAAATGAGACTTGCAGCATCCATGACCAGGGTATCTTTGTCAATCTCCAACAAAAAAATGCAGGTCTTGTTTTCAAGCCTAGTATTTGACAGCCTTCAGAGAAGCAACCCACAGGTTACAGAAGATAGTGTCTTTTTTTATAACAGTTTAATTGTGCTTTATTCAGTGGGATTGAATACACAGCACGTCAGTCATACTCCTGGATGTACACAACGCTTTTACAGAAAACCTGCCTCTTAATGAAGACAACAGAAATCTATTCACACTTATCTCACATGATATACATGGGATTATCAGTCCAGAAATAGGGACGTTGAGAAAAATGTACAGCAACAGCTTCCAAGATCTTCTGCCATGTATCAGGAAATTGCAACAACTGGAGCAAAAAGGGCACATTTTATCTACTGTTCTACAGGTTTCCTTCACAAGCTCTTCCCTAGAAGCACATTTGTCTAGTACGAAAATTTAAAATAAAAAACTATACACAAGACCTGCTGTTCTCTGTCAATCAATAGCCATTTTCAGTGTACATTCAAACACAACATTACCAATTTAATCAACTGCTTGGCTTCTGCAGGATTTTATTTATCTATTACCAGTCTGAAGATCTACAAGCCCTTGAAACAGAAGTTTCAACACTTCTGTGCACTGGAGGACAAACCCAATTTAGCTGAGCAATAGCTGGTACAAAGCCAAACCCAAAGGCCTGCCCTACAAGGAGCTCCTCTGTCAGTTTTAGTCCTGTTGCATCTCTTCAGTCTGTTGGCAAAGGAGGTCATTAACCACCCTCCTGCAGAGCCACAACCACGGAAACAAAGGAGCCCAAGGAAAACAGGCACCTGCTCACAACTACTATCAGTAAACAGCCCTTATCACCCCAACATTTTTATGACTGAGTTGTTAGTAAGTTAAACAGACTCCCTGACAAATGACACCGCCGGCAACAGGATGCTGGGGGATGGAGGAGCACCTCAGGTTCCTCCATTTGTTTTTAGGCACAAAACCCTCAGCTTCACCACCCCTCACACTGGGTACACAACCTCCCAACACCCTGACAACAGGAACTGAAATCTCCTCTTCAAATCTTAATCCTGTCACTAGGTAATCACACAACCACAGATTAGAATCCCACCCATAAACAGCTATTTTTCCCTAAGAGAAAATGTTTTTCAGCCTTTATTAGTCTACTCAAAAAGCCACTGGAGAACAAGGTTTCTAGTTTAGTAAAGAGCCCATTTTACTTACAATTTCAAAAATCTGGGCTGATATTTCAACAAGACAAAATATAATGCACATACTTTGGTGTTCCATGGTAAAGCCATAATCTAGCTCTGAAAATTTAAGCCTGATGAAAAAATGTAAGAACAAAGGCAGTACAAAAGCAAGGGGACAACATATCTGTATTTCCCCCAAAAGAAAACAAAAACAAAGCCATTTATACCTGCCAACTGAACAAATATTTTTTTTTTTTTTATTCTAAGTGCAGTTTTACCTATCTGGAAGTTTCCACAAAGAGGTGGAAAGCTCAGTCAGAGACCATTCATGACAAAATACAAGTCTGAGATTACATTTAATTAAGAAGGATTATTGCAGTAATGACAAGTCATTGCATACAAAATCCAGAGATGCTCACACTGCGTTATGGAAAAAGTAGTGTTATGCAGATTCAGAGAGAGAGAGGCTGTATTTAAGTGGTTAAGTTCCAGCCTCTCAGGTGATTGTGGCTGTCACCTTTTTATGCTACTGTCAGATCATGCCACCATCAGAGCAGGAAATCCCAAAAATGTAAATTGTGGAAGGAAAGAGGAATATTCTGGAGAATGACATGCTCACCCTAGACTTAGATCCCTCCCTAAGCACCTGCTGTTGGTTAAGAAATGCCACAACACGCAGACCCTGTCTGATCAGGTTTGTATATTCTTATGGTAAAGCTGACACTCCAAACAACTGCCTAAGATACTACAAATCTGTAAGGATGCCCAGGCCATTTTCTAGGTTCCTATATTCTACTACTATGATTAAAATGCTTGCAAACCCTGCTGAGTCACCTCCAGCCACCAGGAGAGATACACAGGCACAGCCTGGAAAACACAAAGGGTTGGGACAGAGGTGGCCACCTACAAAAGGTTTGTGGAACAGCAAGGAGCAAGGCTTGGGATTGGAGTTTAAAGTGAAAGAGAGTAATTTACACTAAAAAGTCATGGGGAAGTTTACAACTGTTGAGAAACACATGCTTGATATCCATCCTTAGGGGCCAAACCACAGAGAGCACAACTGATAAGGACTCATACTAGGTCACAAAATAATGACTCTCTCTTGACCAGAGTCAAGTGAGAATGTAGATATTTGCTGTCTCAAACTCTAGAAAATCCAAAAAGCCCAGGGGAACTGCAGTATTGCCAGGTAAGGAAATAGCTGATGGACAGCAAATTTAGTGGGGAAACTAAAAACCTTCCCAATGTAGGACACAAAACAAGAAACAGACCTTACCAAGAGAATAGCCAGTATCTGGCAGTTCTATCACAATCTGTGCTTGTAACAGAAACCACTTTGCCCAAAGGCTGATGCACTAAAGAAAATTTGTTAGGGGAAATCTATGTTTCTAACTTCTAGTTCAGTGCCTGAGTCTCATTAACCAGGATGCTACAGGGTCTGATTCTTTTGTTCACAACTGGGCACTCCTTCAAACAATACACTGGATCTACTTCAACCTTACTGCTGGAGTAACTCCCCACTACCTCCACACACAGGCATAAACTGCAAAAATGTCAATTACCACAAGAAAAAACAAGAGCTAGAAAATATCTTAGTGGTGTGCCTCCCTTCCAAAAGAGGAACTATTTAAGAGAGAAAGCTTCTTAAAATAAGAACAGAAAAAGAACTTGTTGAGTAAAGCTGGCATGGAGATGATGTAATGGTCATCATACTCAAATCAAAATGAACCTTAAGAGAACCCAGAAAGTAGAATTCTTATATATTATGTAATAAAGAGCAGCAGAAGCACTGTCTAACTCTCCATTTAGTAGCAGCAGAACATCAGCAAACAGAAGTTGTATTTTAAGTTTAATCTTTTCTACTGCCCTTATCTAAGGGCAATAAAGCAAACCAAGATCTTTGAGCTTCTAAGCTGCTGTCCAGTACCTACTTCAGCATTTCAGGAGCTAAAAGCTGCAAGTGAGCATCCTGTGAGCTGTGAGGAGGTGGAGGACACAGAGAAAAATCCTTTGTGTCCACCATAGATGATCACACATCATAAATGGAATTCAAAGACTCAGTTCAAGTGTCAGTCTTGTACTTGTTCACTCTTGCAATGAACAAAAGATGATCAGGAACAAGTCACAAGTATCTGACCCTACACCTCTCAGGGCTTTAACAGCAAACACACAGTGGTTTCCACTGTTTGTTTGAGAAGGGTTCCAGCAAACACTCAAGGGAACCCACAAAACCATGAACCTAATACTCACTAGGGGTCAAGTTAATGGGAATCACATTTTTAAAAACCCTGAAATGAGTGGCTATATGCATAAACATTATACTGCAGAGCACAGCCTTCCATTATGCCTCACTAATCTACTGGAATGCTTTGAACAAGTGAAGCACAGGGACAAGGAAGACATAATTGGAATTGTCTACCTGGATTTCCCAAAGGCATCTGACAAGGTCCCTCACCCAAGGCTCTTTAAGGACCTTAACTGCCATGGGATAGGAAGCAAAGTCCTCACACGGATAAACACTTGGCTGAAAGACAGGAAACAGGGCATGAGTATGAGACTCAAGTGTTGAGAACAGAGAAAGCCCACCAGTGGAATCACAAGGGATCTGTGGTGGGAAGCAGGCTAACATTTCCGAGTGAGCCACAGAAGCAAATAAGTAGTACTAGCAGCAAACTCCTACGAACAAAAACCAGAAGAACTGAAGAAAGAGGGGCCAGTGTATTTTCTTCAGAAAGACACAGATGCATCTGTGCCAATTAATGCCCACAGACTGCATTTCCCACAGCCACAGGCCTCCACCTAGCATCAGTGGGCATCACCCTACTCAATAATGAGCTCCAAATTCAACCAAGTTGAAGTTCAGCTCCTGTTTCCATCCATTAGGAACTCCTCTAAGCACACTATGACACTGCCTGCATAAGGTTTTTCTTTTCTCTTAGGGAATCCTGTGTTTGGCAAAGAGGACTCCAGAGGTGGCTGAACCCATCCCTACTGATTCCCTTCTGCCAGCTCAACACCCCTCTGACCTCTCAACTGGCTCATTCAGGTCACCAGCTCAGACAACTACTCACAGGGAAAAAAAATTCATCTTGCTTCTAATTTAGAGAACTGAACTGGTTCTAAGGGTCAGACCAGAATTCAAGCACAAATGAGAAGCATTCCACTTTTTTTATAACTTATCACAGTGTACAGGTTTTACACAAATGAGCATAAAAGAACCTAACAGGTGGATTCCCAGTCAAGACAACCAACAGGCAGTGGAGGACATAAAATACCAAGTAATATCCAACCTGCACAGTGGCTTGATGATGATTTTGTGGACAAAGCAGAGGGTTATATTGCTATTCCTTGTACAAGATTTGTAACAGCAGACAAAAGCCTTCCAAACCTGATGACATGACTCTGCAATAAAAAGTCCTGTGCCTATACATATTTGGAGAAACACAGCTTTGGGCCAAGTTATCCAAGCAACAGTGGGACTTTCTGCATAATCAATTGTATGGTCTACCACAAGTCCTCCTTGCAACAAGAACACTTCCAAATCACTCCTGGAATTTCCTCAAGCTGTGGACATTTACTTTTCCAAATCATGAGGATTTTCCCACTATTTCTAACAAACATTTCAGTTTGAAAGCAAACATCTCAAGCCTGGGCCTCATCATAAATCATTCCCCTTGACTGAGATGTGCTACTGAGCAATCCTCTAATACTGGACACCAGTTCAGTTTCTGGGTTCCTTGCAGAGGACCTCACCATCCAAATGGAGAATTCTGTCTCGTCTGTCTGCTCCTGGTACCTCAGGAAGTTCAAGAAGGCCATTACAGACAAAGACCCTCTCACACAACTCCTCAAAATCACAAGCCAATTTATGTCCCAGTATGTACAGCTCCCACTTAAAAAAGTGTAGTCTTACTCCTTTAGCACTACCTTGCACATATTTTAACCCTAGGATTCCAACAAGTCTTAGGGATATGCTGAGATTTTTCTGCCTTTCAGCTCAGAGACAGCAGTCACACCCCATGTCACTGCACCAGGAAGACCTTTATCAGACAAGGTAAGTGGTAACCATTAATGGGGAGAGGAACCCAAAATACTGAAGTGTGCTTGACATCTGCTTGAAAGAGACCAATCCTCTGCAAACCAGAATTAATATGCAACTTGAATTCTTATTTGTGACTTATTGATTCCTCACTAGGCTCTAAGCTGAAGACCTGTTACTAGGAGACAATTCTTCCTAAAAAGGGTTCAAATCTTGAACTGAACCCACTGCTGCACACGTTCCTGCCTTCGTGATAAAGACATTTCCCTGACAGACAATTTCTAAAGACAAAGGGAGCCAGATGTTAGCCTGCTGTGCTAAGAGGCAGGAGACCTTGGGTGAGCTGGGTGTCTTCCTTACCTGTACTTTGACCTACTCTCTGGTTTTGAATGGGGGGAACCCAACTTATTTCACCTCACCCAAGTAATGTACTTGTATATATAAGGACCTGTAGTACATGGCAGCTCTTGGAACTATCTGCTCACAGTCTGCCTTGAACCATAGCATGTTTCTCACCTGAAACAAATATGTTCCCAGCTTCCACAAATAGGAATTCGTTTCAGTATTCAGCAGTAGTCTACTACTGCTGAATCCTCTACATCCTCTTGATATAAAGAGCTCCACAATATCACTTACTCCAATTGTTTTCCAAAAAAGGAGTGCATTTAGTTATATATTATTCTACCAATAAGGAATAGTAGTGAGTGAGATTTCTCACCAAGCTTCCTGTACTGCCAGTAAGCTTCCTGGCATTTTGTGATTTGCCATAACATGCCTAAGCAGATCTCTGAAGATAGTCAGACACCCAAATCTCTTAATATATCTCTAGAGATCAGGGTTTAAGTACTACTTACACTGCAAAAGTACCTAGAAAGTTGTCCTCTTAATCTGGGCCACCATCCTGAGGACAGTACAGACACAGGACTAGATTCCCAACCGTTCACAAATGCAGCTCCCAAGACTTCAGAAATTCCCTAAGTGGGTCAGGTAAGTAACACCAAAGAAGCCACAGTTGGATGCCCACCATAAGTGTTGCTATAAATGCCATGAGCCATACATAAATAGCAACCCACCACTCTTCCAGTCTCCAGGAGAAAGATGGGATAGAAGTTTACACTTATCCTAATGTTGAACACAAAAAAAAACCTGTCAAACTCATATTCCAATTACCCAAGGGACTTGTATTCCAATGTCTCTGTGGCCAGTACTTACCATCACCCCATTTTATATGTGCCAATTAATAAACGTGGCCTTATAATTGTGCACCTCAAAGATCAAACTGAGGAGCAAAATTAGGAGTAGCTTTCACTTTCCTCATATTGCTTCTCAAATCTCTTTGTTCACAAAATTATTCAGCAGTCTCAGCTATGATCTTAGCAGAACTGCATTATTTCACATAAACAAGAACAAATTATGCCAATCATTTTTAATTGTTTCAGCTGAACAAGAACACAGAATTAAATGATAAAACAGTATCTACAGTACATTTTCTTCCAGGCCATGGACACAAGAGATGTGAAGATGCATTTAGAGCAGCTGGTAGTATTAGAGGGTGCATCTTTAATTATGTTCACCCAACTTGATTCCTGAAAACTCTAGAAGTCCAAAACCCACAGCACTGATTTAAACAGAACAACTTTAAGTTCAGTGCTCACTCCTAAATTGTAACAAGTCTCATGCCCATTCAGAAGAAATATAGCACAGCAAGTCTATGTTTTGTTCTGGGCAGCTTAAAAACATTAATGGTACTGGGAGAACCAAAAATCCACCCATGGAAATGCTGCACCAAGGCCATAATCCCTCCCAATCAATTTTTATTAGTTGACAAGAAGTTTGCATTGCAGATCTGTGCCATGGGCTAGAGTCCTATTACCTTCTAATGAAATTATTTACTGCTGACTTCAGAAAAGCCCAGAAAGACAGTCATGCCTCAAGAGCTCCCAAGGATGATGATTCCTCCAGGATGCTGGGTTTCCACTCAAACCAAAGCAAACGCTTTCAGTGGCACTGACTCAACCATACCAGGTAGAGAACCCTTCCCTCCTGAGCAAAAGTTGCACACTTACTGTGAAGTATGGATGTGTCCCTCTGCCCAAGGTAATTACATGACCTCAGTACCTTTTTTCTGGGGGGCATTTTCTTTCTCCAAGTCCTTCAGGTCTTGCAGAGACTGCCTGACTGCTTTCCTTTAGTGTTACTATTAATTCTAAACTATTTTTCCATCAGAACTCTAATTGAATGGAGCCTTCTTTTTTGTTTTAGTTTCTCTTTACCTCCCCAGAATGTGCATTTTTCAGATGCTCTGCAATGGTGCCATGAGATGTTTTTTAAGCACAACTCAGTAAAAATTTGTCATTTGGTGAGAACTTGGTCACGTTGTCCATAAAAATTCATGAACAGAAATTATTTGGAGTATCTTCTTACCTCTCTAAATGAAGTGTTACTGCATTCACACATTCTACATACATATATTTATTTGACTTCAAATGAGTAATCGCAGCTCTCAAGGCAAAGTAACCGTCTCAGAAGAGTCGAGAAAATTAAAAGCCCTTTCTATTATATGCAGGGGAACCATGTTTAAAAGGAACAGTTGCAAGACAGACATTTTTGGGACAAGAGACACCACCCAGGGTTGCCAGTTCCACCCCCTACCACTTTTCCCCCAGATATTAAATCATCACGGATATTAAATGATCAGGGATAGCGCACAAACTTAAAGGAGAAAAAGGACGAAAAGAAGAAGCTGGGAAAGTAAAACTACCTGTAATAATTTCTACCACATAATGAAAGCGTATGCGTTTTCTTTAGGCAGTGAATCATGTACTCGCTCCCTGCAGGGTGAGAACTCGCTCTCTCTGGGTTTGCCAGGGGCAGCAGGATCTCCAGCCGGGGGTAGAGGCAGAGAAAGAAGCGCAGCCCCGTCCCCGGGGACCCCCAGGAGCACGGCCGGCGAGGGGCCGAGGGCTGGGCCCCCCCTCTGGAGCGCTCGGCATGGGCGTTGTCTGCAGTGAGCCGCCCTCGCCCCGCGCCGCCCGGCTGGGGGAGCGCGGGGCCGGGACCGGCCGGACCTCGCGGTGCCGTGAGGGGCAGCGGGGCCTCTTTGTGGGCCCATCCCCGCTTCCAGCGGCCCCTCAGGGCGCTCCCCGTCGCCATTTTGTGTGCGCCCCCTCCTCCGCCGCCCCTGCCCCCCTCCCCCGCCCAGCCGCCATTTTGTGGCCGCTCCCTCCCTCCCTCCCTCTCCCCTTGGCCGTGCACGGCCAACCGAGCCCGCGCGCTCACCATCGTAGCGCTCAGCCTGCTCAGCCAACTTGGCCTGATAGACGAGGTCCTCCCGATCGTCCATGTCCTACGGGCGGGGCGGCGGCGGGGACTGCGCGGGGCGGATGGCAGCCGATGGGTCCGGGGGGCTCCGCAGCTACCAGCTCGCTGCTCTCCGGGCAAATATGGCGGCAGCGCCTCCTCCCGCTGCATCCGGGCACTCCCGCGGGCGCGCGCATGCGCCCCGCCGCCTCCCATGGCAACGGCGGCTCCCTGGCAACGGGCGGGGGGCGGGGTGAGGCGGGATGAGGGATAGAGCGGAACGAGGCGGTGTGAGGGGTGTGAGATGGGGTGAGGGATAAAGCGGAATGAGGCGGTGTGAGGGGTGTGAGATGGGGTGAGGAATAAAGCGGAATGAGGCGGTGTGAGGGGTGTGAGATGGGGTGAGGAATAAAGCGGAATGAGGCGGTGTGAGGGGTGTGAGATGGGGTGAAGGATAAAGCGGAATGAGGCGGTGTGAAGGCTGAGGCGGGATGAAGAATGTGAGGAGGGGTGAGGCGACATGAGAGATAAGGCGGAGTGAGGGGTGAGGCGACATGAGGAATAAAGAGGAATGAGACGGGACGAGGGACGAGACTGCATGAGGGGTGAGGCAGGATGGCTGAAGCGGTATGAAGGGTGAGGCGGGATGAGGAATAACGCGGGATGAGGCTGCCCGGCAATGGCGGGGATGGATCCGCCGCTCGCCCGCCCGGTTCTGGCGGGGCCGTGACCGGGCCATGGCTGTGGGCGAGCGGAGACAGCAGCGGGCCTGGCCGCCGGTGGCGTTTCCCTCAGTGCGGCTCATTCTCTCTGTGTTTGTACTGCATTCAGACGCTAACAGCACTGTTCGAATTACCCTCTCGAAATTTTGGTATAAATCATCGGGTGTGCTCCACATGGAAGGGTGGATCTGTGACCGAAAGGCAGACGGTCAGATACAGGTTTCTGCAGTCTCTCCAGGGTTTTTGTTCAAAGTATCATCTCTAGTGCATAGCACGTGGTAATTTCACAGTTTCAAGAGGCTAGAAAATCTAGAAAGTAAAATCAAATGTTTCACGAGTTCCTCACACAGTACTCTGAAAAACAAAAGAAGCATTCACTTGAATAACTGAGATAATGCCTCGATTTCTGCAATCAGAATGGTTTTAGAAAACTAAAAGGGATTATGCACAGCTGGCATGAACCTGATCTTCAAAGATCCCTGGAAGTGTTCAAGGCCAGACTGAATAGGGTTTGGAGCAACCCGGTTTTGTGGAAGGTATCCCTGCCCAAAGCAGAGGAATTGGAATGAGATGAACTTTAAGGTCCCTTCCAACCCAAACCAATTCACGATTCTGTGATTTGCTCAGGGAAGCTGTGAACAAAGTCTTGTCTTTTTCCCAGTGTCTCCTTGGAAGTGCAGGCTACAGACGCTCAGCCCTTCTGATGGGAGAAGTGCACAGAGACCTTTGAAGGTTTTGACAGAAGAGATAGAGCTGGCCCTGGCACCTCCTGGACACAAAGTCAGGTATTCCCATTTAATTATGCCCACTGAAATGGGCTCTGAGGGCACACACCTTGAACACCATTCAAAGCATATTTTTTCAGTAGTTTATTGCTGGCCTGACTTATTTTTCTCAGTTGATGAATAAGAGTTTTAGGGTCTGCAAGATCAACATAATCTTATGGTCTTCTTACAAATAAATCTAAAAACTTGACAAAATTATTTTTTATCACCTGCTCAGAAAATCAGTGCACTGTTTTCAAGGGATATTTAGGCCCTCTTTTTCACAGATTAGGATTATCTAATCAGGATTTCTTAAACACAAAAACAAGGACATCACTGACTAAGGTGAAAATTAGATGTTAAGTAAAGAAAAAAAATTTGCTTTTTATTTATTTGAAGTAATATTAGAAAATGCTGATTTTGCTGAAATTGGGAATCACTGTAAACCTTTACTTCTGAATTGCTGGTAAATACATGATACAAAGTCAGGCACTCAAAAGGTCCCAGTAGGGCACAGTCTCTATACTATCTCTCTGTAAATTTTTAGGACTTGCAAATCACTTCTGCACTTTATTGGCCATAAAAGTCTATTTTTCAGCAGATACTTGGGAAGCTGTGCACAATAAATTATATTTGGATCAATTCAGAAATATTTCTGTGATCGTGTTCAGCAGGCACTCAGGCTGCAGAGAGTTCAATAATATCAGTAAATCAGGACACTTCAAGCACATTTAATTGCCAGAAATGAGGTGCATTCTTGATACTCTTGCTGAATAATACCATTGTCTAAATACTTTAAATTCTTTTGAATGCACTCATTACAGATGGCATTCAGATATTTGGAAATTGGTCAGAGATTTGGCAAAGCATGAGGAATAAACAGCCTAATCCAAGGAAATACTCACAGCACAATTTGCTGATGCAATCCTTGCTTGCCCTCTGCCCCCTGAACTTTCACATGAATTCATTCAACCACTGCTGCAGCCAAAACCCACAGTTTAAAGGGGAGGGAATGGAAAATGAAAAGTTTTCTGCATGAGCCCTGTGCTCCATCATCTCAGGGGAGCTCTGCAAACACCAGGGCAAGGTGAAGCAAGAGGGGATGGCTGGCAGGGCCCTGGGGAAGGGCAGCACAGCCTCTTCTTTTTGGCTGCAGGAAGCTCTGAAATTCTCTCATCTCATTAAAGGCACCATTGCATTACATCTCTGTTGTGGGTGAGCACTGGAGAAAAGCTGGGGGCTTTGACCTATGAAAAATTAAAGTTTCTTCCATCTGGAGCTCATAGAATAGTCTTTATTGTGTGGAGACACATCAAGACTCTTATCCTCAGGGCCTAAGGATCACTGTCCCCTTGCAGCTTTTAAGAAGTGTGGCCAAAGTAGCTTTAATGCAGATTGATATTACAAACGTTGCTGCCCGTGGAATTCTGGTCCTGATTTTGTGTCTTTCAGCCCTTGACAGCACCTGCACACCTTGGCCTTTCACTGAATTAGTGCTCTCACACCACCACACATGAAAACAGCTCTTCAGAAGCATTTGTAGACTCCTGCAGGAGATTCTTGCTGGTATTCATTTGTGTAACTTTATTTTCACTGGTATTTCTAAGAATATATAAACAGCTTTTTATCTTCCCAAACACCCATCCACACAATCCCTAGACTATTTTCTGACACACTTGTTCAGGTAGAATTGACAGCAAGAGCTCATCTTAATCATTCCTCACAGGTGGTTTTTTGTTGGTTTTTTTTTAATGAGAATATACTTCCCCTTGAGAGAAAGTCACCTTCTTTCAAAAAAAAGCTGTATTTTATTGTTGGATAAGTTAACTTCATTACCTTGGTTTGTCTTGTGTTGTGTTTAATTATTTTCATACTAACATGGCAAATTAAAAATGGCCATACCACTTCTATTTTTAATTATTAAATGCAAGTTCTCCATGAAATGACTGAGAATGACTCTGAGTCAAAGTTTTGGCTATACTTTTATTTACTTCACATACTATGAACATATACATTACATGCTACAAAAAAATAAAAAAGGACTTTAACTGTCAAGAAAGTGGATAGTGTTATAATACAATGGCACATGTTCATATTTTTCTTCAAACAGGTTTGGTTAGAATCCTTCCCCAAAACCATTAACAAAAAGGAAGCGTTTTAAAGATGATTAGAAATATTTGCATTATTAACAAATACAATTCAAACAGATTAACAAGATTTTACCAGGTCATATATTAGTAAAAAGGCTGGGGCTTACCAAAATGAAATATATATTAAAAAAACCATAGCAGCCAGTTGTACTTTTTAGTGTGATATAACATGTAAATGCACCAGAAGAACACAGTGTAATTGAGCATTCTGCTTTCATGGTGTATTTCTAGAAATGATTATTCTAGTTCTAACACCTGCCTATGCACAAGAGACCAAAACCACAGCCAAGGAAGAGACAAAAGATTGTGACCAACATTCTGAGCAATGATTTTTTTGCACGCATCAGGGAGAAGGGAGGGAACAAATAGAAGAGGATAAACAAAGGCCACAAAAGGATTTCATCTACATGTTCATGAACATAGGTTCTACCTATTTGCCTTGAAGAGCCTGACAAGTTGAAATGTCTATTTTGTCCAAATGCAAAAGACACTCCTTTCTATCACCTATGAAACAAAATCACATTTCAGCTTAGAACTGGAGTGGAAAAGAGTTGCATTAATGCATCAGTCAGCTAAAAAAACTGCTTGACAAGAACTTGGGATTCTAGTGTAACAGCACCTATTAAGACTCCTCTAATTTCTTCATTTTTGCTCTTTCAAAGTGTACAAGTATTCACAATTTATACAGTCTTACCAAAACCACTTCTACAAAGTTTGCAGGGTATTTGCTAGTTAGTTCAATTCATGTCTTTCATATTAAAAAGGCAAGGTTTGCATAATAAAACTTCCAGAAAAATGTTCTTTTGGTATCTTAATTCCTGATTGGAAAGGTACAAATATATGGGCTTTCATTAACTGCAGTTGGCAAAAATACTTCAGAATAGTGTCACTCTAAGGACACACTGTTTATTATGTTTCTTTTGCAATATGTGAAGAAAAATATAAGCATATATGGGCAACTGAAAAATTCAGTATTAAGTCTGTTATTTAGAGTGCAGCTATTGAACAAAACCCCCCAAACAGTTACAGTAACATCAGAGGAAAAATACAAATCAGCCTTAAAGAACCTGATGAGTTACAGAACCTAGAGTTAGTTTCTCAATTTTTTTCCCCTCAAAGTAAGTTTTGTACTAAGCTAGAAGAGCTCCCACAATCACTGGCACGTCACCCTAACCAGAATAGCAATCCAAGGTAGAACAGAGCTGCAATTCCTTGTTTCCATTCTTACCCCACTGTCCCTGCTGTCAGTTTTTGATAATAATCCTCAGTAGTGCTCATGAGACTGGTGATGGACAAGTGTGATTAACATTAGTCCACGGAATTAATGACTGCCCATAACCTGAACATTACTCAGACTTGCTGATGGATTAGTTTTGAAGTAAAACAACTAGTACTTAAATAGAACAGAAATACTATAACTTCCAGCATGTTACAGAGTTCTGAGGTAAAGTGTTACCAGTATTGTAGTAGGTGCCTTGCAGCAAAGGCCTTTGTAGCACGTGCAACCCATGAGCCATTGGGGTCACACGAGTTTGAAGCAACCAAACCCAACAGTTTCAGTTTGATACTATTTAGAAAAACCCTTCTGCATGGATTATACTGTAGTCAAAGTTACAAAATTTAGTTTGGTCACCAGAGTGCTGTGCTTGAAAAATAACCCAGGGTACAGGCAAGGGAGAGTTACTTCAGTGTTTAATTTCAGTTTACAAAACTTACTAGAACCATTCTGATTTATATTAGAGAAAACCAGATAATTAGAAGAACAGACTAAAAAACAACCATCGAGCAGTGCATAATACTGCCTACTCAATGCACTGATTTTCATCATAAGCTAGGACGCCATATTTACTCTATTATGCCTTTTGAGAATCAATCCAGAAGCACACAATTATTTTCCATTAGTTTATTAAAAATAAAATCCTCATGAATTCGCTATCAAATATTTTACAGATGGGAATTAAACCAGAAGAGTCCCCAGAGTGTCTTTAAAATAAAACTAATATTTGGTTTGTCAGTTCACCGTGCTTGACACTGATTTGTATTGTAACAGTATTGTACAATATTGAAGAGTTCTAGAAAAATTAAACTAGCCCTACACAAATTAATTTTATTGGAAAGCAGTGTCAATATTTTAGTATATTTAGTGAATCAAACACTGCTTTAAAGCTACATATTAAAGTGCTATGCACGTATTTTTCAGCACTGATATGGAGGTTTACACTTCCATAAGCCTTGTATTTGTGGATAAAAGGAGATACTGTGTGTTAATAAAAATCTTAAATTAAAATCAGCTGCTATGTTTGAAGCATCAACAGTACTCAAGAAATCAATCTAGTGTCCACAAGCTTCTAGAATTCTGAGGTTGATTGGATCTGTCATTTACCATGAAAATGGTAAGGATCTGTAAATCATAAGGCCGTCCCCAGCGGGCCATGCATCAGTCTGTGCTGTGCACAGCTAACTGACCATGCAGAGCACTGCAGAGCCTTTCTAGGACAGAGAACCCAGGATGGAAAAAAACATGGAGAGAACTCCAGGATAAATTTGTGAAATTTCTATCAAAGTATTGAATTGTCTACGGTTGATGTTCATTGCCTGAGGAAGAAGCAACATAAGCAATGGGCCCGGAGAGAGCTATAAATGTTCTCTGAACATCTACAGCACTGCTTTCTCCAGCTGCTGCTGCTGGCAAGGTCCAGGCTGCCATGCACGTGGACATAAGCAGGCATTACAACCTATAATCATGGCCTAGTTCTGCCACTGAACACGAGTTATCTACTGTCGTACCCTGAATTACATGACCCTTGCTTAAGGAATGGTGGTGTTGAATCCCAGGGGTTTGCAGGTTATCAGAATGCTTATCCAAGCAATACCGCTTGCAGCGTCGGTCCGAGCTTAGTCTTGATGGCATCTGCAATAAAAACAAGTTGAGATTGTTCCCATCTGTAAGAGCAACTGTTGAGCCACACTCAGCTGAAGTCCTCGTCAGGATTCTGTTGATCCAGCAGACGGACGTGTGTGAATGGAAAGTGACCGCGTCTGCCATTACATTCTCCTTCCCACTGACCACTCATGTTAATCTTTGTGACCTTTACCAGCTCACCGACCTGTGGGATAAGAAATACACACGTTACAACCCAGAAACACAGGCAGGATGAGCTGCCACCCCTCCCTTGGTGTGCTGTCACCCACATGCACCAGATACACATCTATAAAAAGCAGCTTTCGTCCTGACGGTGTCTGAGACACCAGCCTGCCCCCAATGCCATTCATTCCAAGGAAATATATAAAGAAATGTACCTAGATCAGGTGAGAACTACCTGAACTGAAGAGCCACCAATCCAAAACCAATCTTTCCAAGTGCTCTTGGGACCTGCCATCAAGTGCTCTCCTGCTAAATGTGCCTTGCTGGGCTGACAGAGGCCTGCACACTGCTGGGACTCCACTCAGAGCCTCATAAAGCAAGGAAGGCTTGCACCTGGACCAAGTGATCACTAATCTGCAAGCTCAACCGCTCTTTAGTTTTGAAATTCCATTTTTCAAGTTCTGGAAAGTGGAGGATCTCTCTCTCTTCACTAATTATAACAAGTGTATAAGAAGAAGTGCCATAACACTGCTCTGTTCTTACTCTGCGCATCCAGTCAGCCATTGGCAAAGCCACTGGCATTTCAGTCTTTCTCAGCATGGATTTCTCAAAGAAATAAATCCCACTGAATCACAAAATTGTTTAGGTTGGAAAAGATCTTTAGGGTCATCAAGTCTAACCATTAACTCAGCACTGCCAAGTCCAGCACTCATGGGAATAGTAAAGACAACTGATGCCCTCTCCCTCTTGCCCAGGGACAAACCTCCTATTCTAATCTCCACCCTAATATTGCCAGCACCAATTCCAAAGGCATCATCTATCATCCCCCCCGTGACACAGGGACAAAATGCACAGCAGGCACTTCCCCAGGCTGTGCAGGTAGTTCAAATCAGGACACAACTCAGGGCCTGATCAGTCCCCAGCTCTGTTTCATATTTAAGGGCACTTCAATGAAGTGGCACTTATACAACCCGAGGAAACACAATTTACATTGTAAAGACACTGGAGAGTTAATTTATGCACCACTGAAAAGCTGTCTATTCATTTCTACCCTTCTGTAGAATTTTATCAATAATCTGATTTTTCAGTAACGTACAACGGCTTTTAGAATTCTTCCCACATCACAGATGGAGGATGCTTTTGGGATAGATACACTCTATTTTCTTTCACTAACACTGTAAATAGGCTCTGAAGGTGTGGCCAAAGGCCTTGCTGCAATTCATCCAGAAATTCACTGAATATAGAGTTATAGTTTACACAGATGCTCATCACAGTGTTCCAAATCCATCCAAAGCACAACCTCATTATTTGTACTTATCGGGCAGCCAACAAAGAACAAGGAAATCAATTTCAGATGTTACCAATCTCCATTAACTTTACAGGTTTTAATCACTTGCAATCTTTTGCCAGAACAGCTTTTAACAGTTCATAAATTCAACCCCTTTCATGGACATTTAATTAAGCTTCCCATACCTCTCATGATTACTTATCTGGTAATGAGAGGCCCATTGGGACTCTTGCTGTAGCTTTATTTTTGCCTTTTGTAGTCATTAGTGTAGACATTTTAATGAATCATATTTTGAAGAAAATCCTCTTATGTATTAGCTACAGGCAAAAAGGAAGCCTTCCTCCAGCATTGAATGCAAGCTTCAGCTCTTTAGGAATTTAATCATGCAGTTTGTATAATTTTGCTACTGCTAATAACCACTGGGGGGTTGTACCAACAAAAATACTCTGCTGACCACAACAATACATCAGCTATAATTTAACAAGGATAAGATTCAATGTGACAATACCAGAAGTGGAAAATCTGATTTCCTAATCATAGCCATTACCAGAACAATGTCCCAGATAACTTTAAACTGTTTCAGACCTGGATAGAATCTACAGATCAGCCTTCACCAGAAGTGTTTAACCTCCAACCCACAGGGAAGGGAAAAATAACAACTTTCACTGAAGTTTGCTGTCTTAAGCCTGTTGGCCTCTGCTCTGCCATCACACTCTAATTAGTGTTCACTCGTGTTTATCTTGGATGCCTTAAAATAAACTCACCTGCAAAAGGTGGGTTCAACAGAGCAATGACACTGAATTACAGTATGGGATGCTTGTGAAACTCCCTTGCTCCCAGAGCATCCTGTAGCTGGTTTTTGGTTTCCAGGGTCACTGCAGCCAAGGGACACTCAATTATTCCCCTTACTATATGGAGCTACACTTGAAAGCTGCCTTTCCAGAATTGTTAAATGAGGAGAGACCTCTGAGATTAAATATTCCTTTTGTGCTAGTACAGTAATTTCATTTAGCAGACACACTGATACAATTTTTCATTCCAATTTAATTTATATATATAAACCTTCATTCATGCTTTTATTTATATATATATATATATATATTTACATCTGTCAAATTAGGACTAACTTTAAGCAAGCATGGACCATTTCACAAATGCTGCCTTAACAAAATGGCTTCATTAGATCCTGACTAAATGAAAGATCTTTCTAGATCTGCTTTAAACCTCTGCCTAGTAAGCTATAGTTCAACCACTCTCCTGAAGACAATACAGAGAACCTTTTCCAAAAATTACTTTTTATTACAAGTGCTGATGTTTTAAAACCTTTAGGCCAGGAATGGATGTTGTTACTTTTAGCATTGATTTATGGCAACATCAGTCCATAGTGCATCATCCCACCAAGCACAGCACCTCAGGAACAACACTGTACCCTGCTAGAAAGCCAGCTTTGTCTCAGTCTTCATCAGAAGTTTTAAAACTAAATATACCCCATATGCTTCAAAGCAAAACTGAAGGTTCAAGTGAAGACTTCTGTATGCTGTGGTTTTATTCCAAGTATTCCTCTTTGGTGAGGTCAAGGTGGCAGAGTTCTGCTACTGTTACAAAGAAAAAAAATAAATCGATCGATCTCAGTCATTCACCACACAGATCTTCCCTTTTTCTCTTCTATTTTCTCTTAAAATAGACTGAAAACTCCTTGCATAGGTCCAGTTACATGCAAAATAAATGTTAACTTCTCCTGCTGAATCTTTTTTCCATAATAGAGCACAGACTTTATTAGAACATCACCTGCTCTGATCCTCCTTCCTTGAACTCTTCAAAAGCATGTCAGGCTTAAAATAACAGAACAGCACAGATATTCTGTTTGCAGTTTGGGAAAAAACTGTTTGATGTTAAGAATCTATTTTTCTAAGAGAAACAGTGGGATCCACCCCCTCCCATGAATATTGCCAGATTTAAGGATAAGGGTTTTCATTTGGAAAGAATCCCACTTGCTGTATTTATAAAGAGGTCTGGGCAAAAATGGTCTGATAAGATTTACATAATGCTCTCTACTAAGTTATCTAAGAAAGAGATCTCTAAATAAACAGAGAAGGAACACCATGAAGTCAAAGGGAACATGGAAAAAAAGAGACAAGAAACAGCACTTTGAAAGACAGGATGGAGAAAAACTTGGGAGAAAATGAAGTGCATATTGCTTTTTTTTCCTGTACAGACATCGAAAGCAACTCAGTAACATTGTGATTGGAAGTGATAAAAGCTGCAAAGCTTTGAAGGCCACTAGAAGCAGTGATAAATGGCTTACTTTTTAAAACTAAATGTTTGCAATATTACATACAGAATAAACCACTTCTGTTGCATTACTTAAATGGAGAGCAAGACAGGAATATAACACCATAACCAAGAGGGCCAAGGTGTCAACTGATAAATGTTTAAGTAGTTTTAAGAGGTCCACAAAGGCCATTTATGAACATCAGAAATCTCCTGTGGTCACACAGCCAAGCTGAGCTGACATTTATCAGCTGCCCCTCCCAAACACTTCAGCTATTCAGCCTTCCCATAAATTAGTAAGACACTAGAGGTGTAAGGTAGCTCAGAAAAGAGAGATTACCCACAAAACTGCTCCTCCTACAGCACTGCACTCTTGCCAGATCATGTGAGTTTTGGTGAAGAGGATTGAACTAACCTAAGATCAGCCCTGGCACTCACAAGCCGTTCTTCAGTGTGGAAAGCATTTCCTTTCACTCTAAGTTGCTTATGGCCTGGATTAGCAGCATTTCCTCACTCTCCCTATTTCACTCCATGCTCCCAAATCCTGCACTGGGCAGCAGTGTGGGGTTCTTTAGTGGAACAAAGTGTGAAGTTAAGGCTTAAGAGAATGCAAAATTTAGAAAGAAAACCAAAAGGTTTTGCTAAATATACCACAACAGTCTCCAGAGGCACAAAACCAATCTAACATCTGGTAATTACAACAGCCTGCATTCAGGAATATTGCCAAACTCTAGGAGGTGGGTGGAAAGAGTGAGAAAAAGAGGGAAAGAGACAGCATTTTAGTATTTATGAGAGTTCAAAGGGCAAAAATCCTCACATTTCTGTAAAATCTGTTGAGATTACATAAATTTCTATACCTGCTACTCAACCCAAAAATATTCAGACCTATAACAGAATGTGTAGCAACTCAGAGTATATTTACTACCTACATAGGAAAGATTTCACATCTGCCAGGCTGTACATCAATTACCCATCTGCAGCAAGAGCTGCATCTCCCAGTTCTGTACCAGACACACACCCACAGCTGCCAGATCACTGAAGTCCTGAAGTGCCTTTTGTGCTATGCACAATTACACAAAGTATTTGAGAGTGGAGAGGAGATGCTCTGACTCAGCACAGAAACTGTTTTTTCCCAAGTACTTAAAATGTTATATAAACAGGAAGTCAATTAGGTATCAGGAAATTCCACAGCCTCTAGCTCAAAGAAAGCCTAGATTAAAGGATACAATTTACATATCCTAAGGCAAAGGTCTGCCACAGGGAATACCTTAGTCTCAATTTCCTCAAATGTAACTTGGGGGAGAACTATCTGATGTGGAGAGATAGAGCACTCCAGTCACCTTTCTAAGAGGAAAAAAGACAAATCAAAAAGGGCCTGTGGAATTACTTGTTCCTGTCAGGAAGTGAATCAACCTGGGGAAAACTCAGTGCTTTACTACAAACCCTACACCATCAATCACTGCTTTATACCAGACCTAACAAACTGTGGTGTAAATTGTTAAATGCTCCTACCTCAAACTTAAACCCAAAGTAGTCTGCTTGAGGTGATGCTACAATTAAATTCTATGTGTGATCATCATCTTAGTCCAGGTAATTTCAAAGTGTATCAATGTTTCCACTGATTGCTTTAAAACTGCTGACACATTGGGGAGAAAAAAAATACCCAACACAACACAAACCAACCCAGCACACCTAGTACAGATTGTGGTGAGGCACACAACAGCAAACACAGGTTCAGACACACAATTTATGAGCTGCTCCCTCTCCCTCCCCCCCAAAATAAACATTTCAGAAATGAAAATGTGGATGGGGAAACACTTATGTTAGTGATGGTTGACAACAGACACAATACTGGTTCAGTAACCTAATAATAATCAACAATAATCTAATTGACAAGTGACTTGAGTCACTTATTTTATCCATAACTTATTAATCATGATGTAAAACCAGTATTACAAAGCTTTTCCCTTTCTCATTCCTCCAAAACTACCACGTGAGCGAAAGGGAAATCCCTTGAACAGATCTCTTCCTTCTAAGTTTTTTTGCCCATTATGTACCTCCAAAGCCAAGGCTGTCTTGTCGTAGGCATTAGGGACTCGCTTCTGGATAACCCGGGCATAAATAGGGCCATTCTGAAGGTTAGGGAGCGGAGTGTTGATGCTGGGCTGGGCATAGGGCCCTGGCTCCGGCCCACCCAGTGGTTGTGGGTGGGAACTATCCTGGTTACCTCCAATCAGAGTGGGGACTGAAGCAGAGGAAGGTCTATACTTCTCGACGTAAGGAACGGGTATCATTCCCCTCTTCCCTTCGCTGTCTTCTGCGTTCCACCACTGCTCTTCAGGTTTATCCCGGATTCTCAGTATGTCTCCTTTCTTAAAGGGGAGGTCTTCCTCATCATTGCCATTAAAGTCAAAGAGCGCTCGCACATACTCGGCCTCCTCCTGCCTGAGGATAACCCCGCTATTCTGCCTCGAGCGCGAAACGGGTTCTATCAAGGTTGTAGTGTCCAAATAGTGTATTTTGTAGAATTCCAGTAAAGATGGCAAAGAATCAAACTCTTGATCACCTATTCGAAATCTGGTGGGATTCGACCCTGAAAAGAAAAGGCAACATGTCAAAGAGAGCATTAAAACTATAAATCAAATGTTTGAGAAGACAAATACATTTAAACAGAAGGATTTCAACACCAAATTTGATCACCTTGACATCATACTCAGCTTTTCTGAGCATTTTCAATCAAAGGCAGCACTATCATGATCATGAGTACGGGTTTTTTTAAAAGATTTTGTCAAGGAAGGAAAAGAAATTCTTTGGCACGGCCAAACTTCCCGAATTAGGATAAAAATACCTTTGTTTCTTTCAATGTTATATGGACCCAACAGATGAAAATGTTCAATACATCAGGGTTTCTCAGGAGCCTATACAATTCTCCTGTTTTATACTCTAAATATAGGAACTAAATTTTGGTGCTATTTCAAGGAATTATTTTTTTTTAATTCTCTTCTGCTGTTCAGATTTATTTCCAAAGAACAACACTGCAATAATGATTATTTACCTGTTGTAACATCTTGGGTTAAATGCATGGACACTACAGAAAACTGCTTTGCATGGCAGCAAATAAGTGATGTCAATCAGCAAATAAAATTATTTTTCATTTTGATAAAAGGTACCAGCAAAGAAAATTATTTCTATTCTATGCAATAAAGAGCAACAACATATATTTTCATAACAGGTATGACTCAGCTGTTTAATCTCATCTTGTAGCTTCTTTGCCATGTTTGTCAGATGGAGCCTAAGCTATAAATCCAAACCTCAAATACACTGGAATACAGATGATATTCACATCCAAGCCATTACAAGCATCAAAGTGCAGAATTTCCATTTCCAACCTGTGTGCTATGCTGCTTTTTTTTCCATTTTATGTTCTTTAGACTCAGCTGGGGAAAAACACACACGTGATGTTCTATTTCCACCATGCCCCATGCAATCAGTTATAGGAAGAACTGAGGAAGGCAGCACAGATGAAAAGATTTATACTTTAATGAGTAACTCTCTAACAAGAAAGAGATGCTTACTTTGCAAGTCTGTTTTCTCTGCAGGGAATATCTAACAGTCCCAAGCCTTAGCTCTGGAGTACAAAGCTAGCAGAATCCTTCAAGCTGTCACTGATCCAAAACTCCCTGCAAAGTAGCACTGTCAGCATGGAAAGCTAATGTTACAACAAGTTCTTTCAGGAGAGCAAAAAGGGGTTCTAACAGAGAAAAGGGCAGATTCAGTAAGATCAACACAGACAAACACCCAAGAAATGAGTTGTGAAGTATCCTGAAGGAACAGGAGCATTAGTGGAGCTGGTTAAAGGAAATTTGAAGGAGCAGAACTAAGTCATTGGAAAATGCACGTTTGCATGCTTTAACAACCCTGAAAGGCTCTCAAAAGAAATGAATACAAACACATTGAGCCAAGACCCAAAAGCAATAGCCTCAAAAAACTGCAAAAAAACCCTGCAAACTGGCATCACCAAGAGATAGAGGAAGTTAATGTAATTATCAGTGAGAAAGGCGAGCTCAGCATGGGAAGAGAATTATAAGTCCATCATATTCTCCCCAAGTGTAATGCTGAGAGGATGCAAAAACCCCTCAACTTTTGTTGCTGAGATGTAACTTACAGCTCTAGACTTGGCCAGAGCCCTGGAATTTCATCCCAGTGGCACTGTCAGCTCTGTGGGCTCACAGGAGATGAATTCTGGCTGGACAGGCAGCATGCCTACACCACTTCACAGGATCTGGGAATGCTGCACTTCCACCAGAGTTACAAGTGGCAAAGCAAGTGGGAAAAACATCAGGTTTCAGACCAGCCTGGTGACAGAAACACGTGCAAATATCTGGCACTATTTTAGCTGTGAACCTTTAAGGATCTAGGCTTGATGTTTGGGTAAAAAGAAAAAGTCATGGGAACTTTAAGAGCAGGGGAGCAAAGCTCTTTGCTACCATATGGAGAAGACTGAATCTCAGGGAAGTTCACTGACATGGAACTTATTTCACATGACAGAAATAGAGAGTCTAAAACACCAATTTACCTCAGTGAAACCTGCTACAAGCTGACTCAGCCAGGGGGCTGAGCTCTTTCTCAGCAATGTAGAGATTCACAGGAAAATCTTCACAGGTCACAGGGAATGAACAGTTCATCAGTAACATTCATCAGCCTGGTCAATCTTCAATCTTCACCAGGATGAACAAGGCATTTTGGAGTGTATTTTTTTTCTCCTTTGGAACAGGTTCACCCTCTTGAATTAATGCACAACAGCCTAAGGGACCTGCCAAGTGTACCTGAATACAAGTTGGACTTTAAGAAGAAAAGTCCTTTGGAACATTATGTACAGAAAGGAATAACAGAAATCACTGTACTGTATCCCGGAAAATCAGCTGAACACAGAGAGTTGTTCACAGCTGAAGAACAGCCAGAGGACACAGACCCTCCAAATCCTGGGATCAGAAAGATCAATGGTCCTTGAAGGGACAGAGAGAAAAGCATCAGAAAGGAAAGATGTTACTCTCACAAAGACCACACTGCCAGAAAACCACGTGCACTTCTAATGCTTTTCTTTTAAAAAAAGAATGCAAGGCAGCTACAGAAATCTGAGAAGATCTAGAAAAAGAAATCTACACACTTAATCTAAATTAATCAATTAATTAATTAACTGAAGGCAACAACCTCATAATTGTCGAGAACTTAAACAGAAGACTCCTAAAATTTAGCTAAAACAGTCATAAAAAGGACAACATACAAACAGTTGGTAAAATGCAGATTGGAAACAAAATACAACTCCACCTTCCCAAGCAAGTGGGAAACTTTCCACCAGTTTAAGTCTTTTGTGGATTCCCTTGTTCAGCTTCAATGAACTAAGTGATGCTCGCATGCAGTGGGGAAAGTATTCCACTCCCTACAGAATCCCATGTTCTGTTGCTCCCTGGTGTAATGAATATTAACAGATTTCAGGCTTAGAAGAATTCTTCATTCTCTTGTCTGAGTGCAACACTGCTCATACCTGCAGGCCAATGGAATAATTTAGGCAGGATCTAGCACAACAAAAAGTTACAGCAACAAGCTGAGTGGGTTTTTTTTGGGATTAAGAGCAGTTTTCCTTCATGATCCTGGGATTTCTCTTGAAGGCACAAGTCTGAGCAGCACAGTGTGCACATTTTCTGGGGGTTCCCAGGAAAAGCACAAGCATGGAAAGATGAGTCCAGTTCCTGAAGGAACTTTAGTCACTTCCTGTGAAAGCTGGGACACTTAAATACTGGAAATTCTCTTTCTGCAGCCTGGCACAGCTGAAGAAGAAGAGCTCAGGGAGTATCTCCACCACCAGCACTGCTCAGCTGAGCAAGATTAACCTTTTGAATAAGCACAAAGGGCTGAGTATCCTCTTCCTTCCTTTCTCCTTCTCCACCAACCTAACTCCAGCCACCTCAGGATGCCACAAAAACCCTGCTCTTCAAAGGTGAGGGAAGAGTTAAAATCCAAAGGGTCCCACAATTGAAAAAAGTTTCAAACCTGGCTCATATCAGTTCTCTGTTTATGATGCACAACCCTCTGACCCTGCACTGCCTTTGTGTCAGTCTGGGAAAAAGTGCTTGTATATGTTCTAAATATTCTACAGATACTGGGGAATTAGGGCTACAAACCACCCAATTCTACTGATTGGGCAGGTGGTGAAACTTCTCACTTTCTCAGACATCTCAGAGGGTCTACATTTCTCTCTTCACTCCAATTAATGTCAATAGGGAGTTTTCTCTTTATTCCCAAGCTTTGGAAAGCTTTTCCTTCACAGAAATACAGGTCTTTATTTCTGCATCTAGTTTTATTCTGTAAGGGTGGTTCCCTTTCCCAATTCAGAGTGTGTTTAGGGCCAGAAAAGCTGTTCTTATCACACAGGGCACCTGTGATGTAATACCCTAGTGATGTAAACCACTTCCTCCTGGAGCATATGGGAACTGGGCTCTGAAGGCACCACATTCCAACCCTTGTGCTTCTCCACCCTCACAGGGACACCTTTTTTCCGTGTTCTCAAGTACCTTCCTACTCATGCTGAGCAGAACAAATAAAATCCCATGAACACCCTATAAAAACATAAAACTCTATTGAGCGGAAGAGCTCTGAGCACACCAGGAAAACATTCACTCGGGAGTTACAGACTCATTTCTGCAGATCATCAGAGAATAAGAGCAGATGTCTAAGGCATTTTCTATTAGTTTGCATTTAAATATATCTTGATCTCAATATAAAAATGAAAAAAAAAGCTCAAAAACCCAAGCATCAGAGTTAAATCACTTTGTTCACACATCCCTAAAGCCACTTCATGCAGAGCTGAGTGTGGGTATCATTCTGTAAGGATTCTATGATTCCAGGAAGTTCAGTCACAATGGAAGCAATTTAGAAGCATTAAATTTAGAATCATATTAAAACTCAGAAATGGTGAAAACATCAATTTCTGCATTTTATCTGTCATATTTGCCTACTTCAGACAGACAAATTTAGTAACATTTTATAAGGCTTCTGTCTTTATAATGCTGTACTCTCAACAGAGAGCATTTCCATCTTTAGGTATTTCAGGCATTTTTTAGTGCATATCACACATTTCTACCCCAAGCCACCACATCAAATTGCAAACACATGATATATTTAATATATCCTCTGCTGTCCATCACCATGCTAATGCCTGCATGGAACACTTTATCTTGTTTGGGATTTCTTTAGCCATAACTGTGATACTTCATCACAAATGATCCCTTTCCATTGGAAACAGAATGTGGTTTTTTCCTATAATTCAGTGATTTATCCTATATTTTTAACATCCTTAAAACATTCCAGGAAGACATAAAAAATTCTGTTCAATTCTTTTTTTCTTTGTTTTGCTGAAAAATCACCTGTGAGAAATTAGAAGGTGCAGCATCAGTCAGAAGGTAAATTTACTTTATACTTCAGAAATCAAAGAAAGTATTATGCTCTGTAACATTGTGATTCTTAGGGAAGCCAAAGTGCCTCATCTCATTCCTTCTGTGCTGAGGCTTCCCTACCTATCTCTGAGAGCAGCCAGGAATTTCACAGTCACTGAGCCAAACAAAAACCAATCCAAGAGCCCAACCTGGACTATTCAAATTTCTCAGAGAGACCTGTGCATTTGCCAAACAATAAATTACTAAAAAAATTGCACCATGCTAAAATATTGTGATTTTGTTTTTCCAAATGTTTTAGCTTGGCCACAATAAATAAAGAGGACAATTTGTAAACATTTAATTCTTTTTACTGCATTAGCTTCCCTACCCAAACACAAAACCATCTTCAATCTTCTACTAATGTTTTCACCTCCCTTCCACTGCAGAACAACCTCCCACTTATTTTTTTCTGAAAGAGCACCTTAATTACACTTGAAGTATGATTTAATATACACCTCCCCAGCACCTTCTTTGGTTGGAGTGTGAAGACAGCAGTATCAGCATGAAGGCATGATTTAATTAAAATTAGTAAAATCAGCGTGGGAGCGTCTGTAGTGCAGGAATGATGCATCACCCCTTCCCAGAACATCCAGGGGACAAATAAAAAGGAGATCAACCAAAACATAATTATACTTTTTCAGATATATTAAGCCTACTGTGCCACCAGCTTACACAACTACTCTTTTAAAACAGAAGAGAATTACAAGGTACTTCATGATTTTAACCAAAGCCAGCCCACAGAATACCACAAAATGTTACTGAGCTTAGGATGCAACACAAGAAAAAAGTCAGGATGGGTGTACTGAAGTGATAGCACTGTTCTTCCAGAGATAAATTATTCCCCAAAAATAACTGCCCAGAAGTGACAGACACTCACGACCCAGCGTTTTTTACTCTCTTTAAAATCCAGTTAGGTTGGATTCACAACAAACCCTCCTGGTGACTGACTCTGCTCTACACACCACAGCCTTGTCAGCAGTTACAGTACCAAACCTCTGCACACACATGAAACAACAGGGAACCCACCACATTCTGACCCCCCAAAGCAGCAATAACTTCCACTTCCAGCTGAATTCAGCCACCTTTAACTTATACCTGTGGAGCTCTGTAACTTGAGTGCACTGTGCAGCTCCAGGAGGTTCCTGGGATAAACAGGATGAGTTTAGACTTTCCTCATTTTTCCAATCTGAAATGCTTCCCCTGTATGACAGGGCAAACCTAGTGACACTAATTTTGGTTTCTCTCAGATTATCTCCTTAGTCAATCACTCAGTGCAGAGACTGAAAAATAAAACAAGTCTTGTTACATCTTTCCAATACTGCTCTCTTATTCCACCCATAGACATACACCAGAGTGTCTCTATTTTCTGCCAAATAAGCTCACCAAATCTCTTATTCCACAAGTTTACTATAATTAAGAATTATCTAGTGGCTCCTTGCTGAGATGCCAATCACACATCCACATAATTTTGCAACGATTAACAGCCAAACTTGAGCAGTTCCATCACCAACTTCACTAATTCCCACAGGAGGGGTACCACTGCCTTTGGGCTGCACATTCTGACACATCCAAGGGCTCTGCACTAATGGGGTTTAGTTGGACTAAACGGCAAAAATGCTGCTTCTCACAGAGCTTCTCCCTCTGGCACAATCAGCACCTTCTGCTCTCGAAGTGTTACACTTAAACGTGTTGTTTTCATTATTACATGTTCAGTTGATGAGATATAATATCAACTTCCCCTTTCAAGGAGAAAGAAACTGAACTTCACATCTGATTTAAAGAAACCATTGCCTTTACATCCTGAAGAGTTCGCTGGAACTCAGCCTCCCTGAAAAGGCAAAACTGCCTTGTCAGAAGTCAGACTTTGGGGATGACACTTCCACAGAACCATCTCGCGGCTGAGATGACAGGGGAAATCTATGAATTATCGCTAAGGGGATTATGAAAACAAAGAGGTGCGAGTCTGGAGCTGCAGGATGCCCCACTCCAGCACGCTGAATTTCATGTGGCACAGGACGGCAGGTGCGGACAGACGGCTCTGCTCGGGCAGCGGCCCCAGCTCCGGAACACGGCTTAATTCCACCACAAAGCGCTCCACGCCTGCAAACACCGCCCGGGCGCCCAGCGGAGCCGCCCCGGCTGCCCTGCCCGGGGCTGCGGGCACCGCCAGCCCTGGGGGTCACTCACCCGGGGCCCCGGGGCCCTCGCCGCCGGCCCGCCGGGCTCCCGCCGGCCCCAGGCTGTTGACGATGTAGTGCGAGACGCGGGAGCTCTCGGACACCGACAGCACGAAGTCGCCGGGGATGGTGCCCGAGTCGCGCACCAGGAAGGTGCCGTGGCGCTGCCCCTGCAGCAGCGATACGGCCTCGGCGCGGCTCAGCCGCCCCCAGTACCAGCTCGCCCGGTCCTCGGAGTCGAACTGCCCGGCCATGGGGGCCGCGCTGCTCCTCCCCCGCCCGCGGCCGCCGCCGCCGCCGCCGCCCGCGGAGCCGCTCAAAATGGCGGCCCCGGCCCTGACCTCACCTACCGGACGTGACCGCACGCGGGGAGGCGTGACGTCATCTCCCCGCGCGGGCGGGGCGGGGGGTGGGTGCGAGGGCGGGCTGTGAGGGGAGGCGGGAACAGCGGCGGAGCCCCGGCACGGATCGGGCTGGGAAACACCGCTAGGAAACACCGCTGGCATGATCCTGTCCCACCCGTCACCGAAACACCTTGTTAACCAGGTCACAGTGCCGCGTCCGGTCGTTTCTTGAACACCTCCGAGCACGGTGACTCCGTCACATCTCAGGGTAGTCTGTTCTAATGTCCAATGACCTTTTCTGGGAAGAAATTCCTCCTGGTGTCCAGCCTAGACCTCCCCTGACACAGCTTGAGGCCGTTTCCCCTTGTCCTGTCCCTTGTTCTCTGGGAGCAGAGCCTGACCCCCACCTGGCTCCAGTTCCTTTCCAGCAGCTCTGGAGAGCCAGAAGATCCCCCCTTCTCCCGGCTCAGCCCTCCTGGCTCCCTCAGCCTCTCCTGGTGCTCCAGATCCTTCCCCAGCTTTGTCCCCTTCTCTGGTCATGCTCCAGCCCCTCGAAGTCCTTCCTGAACTGAGGGGGTTTGAACTGGACATAGCACTCGAATGTGGCCTTACCAGTGGCCCAGCACGGGGGGACAATCCCTTCCCTGGCCCTGCTGCCACACCATTCCCTGCCTGAGGAGCCTACAAAGATGGGAAAGGGTCTGGAGAGAAAGCCTTGTGAGAATGGACTGAGGTGACTTGGTTTGTTCAGCCTGGAGGAGACTGAGACCTTATTGTGGTCTTCAACATCCTCCAGAGGGGCAGCACCAACCTCTGCTCTGTGACCAGGGACAGGACCCGAGGGAGACAGGACCACAGCTGGAACTGTGCCAGGGGAGGGTTAAGTTGGATAGTAGGAAAAGGTTCTTCCCAAAAGAGTGCTGGGGCACTGCCCAGGCTCACCAGGGAATGGGCACAGCCCCAGGGCTGCCAGAGCTCCAGGAACATTTGGACAACGCTCTCAGGGGATGTACAGGGTGGGATTGTTGGGGTGTCTGTGCAGGGCCAGGAGTTGGAATGGATGATCCTTGTGGGTCCTTTCCAGGTCAGGATATTCTGTGATTCTATACATTAAAGGCTGCAGCTCACTCTGTTTTCCTTCAGGGCTGTGCCAGCAGCTTCTGTCGTTATCCTCCCTGCCAACCACATATTCCCACCCCACAGCTGTGCCAGCACAGCTGCTTTTCATGGGACTGCACACTGAATTGGGCCAACGAGCTGTTCTGGGTTAAAAATAGCCCTGTGAAACAAAAAGTTTCATTTTATTCAGGGCAGTTCACTGGCTGAATTACCACAGAGGTCTACAGCAGGGAAGAACTTAAGTTCTACTGGTGCCACAGGGGAAGCATGTGTGTGTGGGCATGCACAAATTAAGAATCATATCTGTAAGAAACAGCAGTATTTACCACTTTTAGATCATTCTCCAAGATCTCTTAAATCTCAGAGTAATATCTGTCAATGTGTGTAGAATTCTGCTCCAGCTCTGCTCAGTTCTGTGTGTTTTTTTCCCAGAAAGGAATGTGCTTTTTCAACTGTGTGGTCTCCCTGTGGCGGCACTGGCATAAACAATGTTAGAGCGCAGCTGTCCCTGGCTGTGAGGGTGCTGTGCTCCTCCCTGCCTCCCAATATCTTGCTTTTTTGTAGGGCCTGTCTCCTTTTGTAGCTGTCTCCTGGATGGGACTCTGGCAATGTGTCAGGGCTGTACTAACCTTCACAATATCCCAGTGAGAAAATATTCTGTCTTACAGGTGAGGAG
Organism: Parus major; assembly: GCF_001522545.3. Taxonomy (NCBI): domain Eukaryota; kingdom Metazoa; phylum Chordata; class Aves; order Passeriformes; family Paridae; genus Parus; species Parus major. The sequence continues at coordinate 4,769,912 of NC_031787.1, read as the reverse complement.
CCTGTGGTTCATCAAATCCATAAAAAAACACCAGGTGCTTGGTTTCAGCCTCACTAATGAACATCCTTCCTCTGCTGATGCTGTTCACTCTTCAGATGAACTGGAGGTAGGAGTGAGCCCTGATCCATGATCCGTTTGGAAGCCCGTCCCAGTTTCTGTGGTTATGTGTGGGGTTTGCTGGCCAGCTGCAGGAATAGCACACACACTTCCATGGGCTTTTCACAGGTGTGAAAAGCTGCAGATCCTTGTTGAGAGCCCAGGACGGCAGGAGAGTTAAATCATGACTGCAGGAACACGTGTCCGTTCTGTTCAGTGTTCACAGACCACAGACTAATGAACTAACTAATCAACCAATACTTTATTAGGGCAAACTTCACCATTTTTCTGACTCCTGACAGACCACTGCAAAAACGTCTCCTTTTTTGAGGGCCCACAGACTGTTCTTTTTCCCCTCCCTTCCCGGTCCCTATCTCCTGTTTTCAGCCGATCCCAAAATTGCAGTAATTGGTGTTTTCCATCAGGTTTTGGTTTTCGCTCACGTTGGGAATTCTGTTGCACGAGCACCCTCTCTTGGTCAAAGCCAGGAAACCAATAACTGTCCTGCCCTAAGTCCCTCCCGTGGGTGTTTTTATGCTGGAATGATTTCATAGGATTATGGAATAGTTTGGGTTGGAAGGCACCTCGTAGATCATTCAGGTCCAGCCCCCAGCCGTGGACACCAGGGCATTCCACTAGGGCAGGCTGTTGAGAGCTCCATCCAACTTGGCCTTAACCACTTTCAGGTTGTCCACATCTTTTCTCACCTCCATTATTTTTGAAAGCCTTACTTAGCATTTCTGGTAATGACTGGTAGCCGTCCCCAGATTTCTTTTTCCTCCTCTGTTTAAATGCTGAAGCCCTCAGTACTTTATTACCCTTGACCCATCCCTGCTGCACAGAGGCTACAACAAGGCAGAGTCCTTCTGCCCAAATCTGCTTCCTACAGGTTTGAAAACAACATTTTAAAAGTCCAGGTGATCTTTCACAGGCAGAGGGATTGCAGAGAGGAATGTGAAAGAAAAACAAAGCTCTGGGACACAGTCTCAGAAGAATAAAACTAAATCAGCTTGAAATGCTGAGGAATTCACTGTTAATGACAAGATCCTGAAAGGAATTACAAAATGTTGTGAAAACATTCTATTCACCCACCTGGCAGTAAAAAGCCTCACTGGTACCCAGGTTTGGTTTCCCTCTCCTGATTTTATTGTCCCTACAGTTAGCCAGAGACTGTTCCTTTCTAAGAAGCTCTAAAATTTTGGCAGTGTGTCTAAAGCCACAGTCAATCAGTAGAAAGTTTCTTGCTGAGTGCAGTGAGTGAATCTTGAAAAGGTGCCAAGTATGGAGGGCTGTAGAACAGCAATGTTCTGCCCGAGGTGACATCCACGGGATGTTAAAACAAAATCAGGAAACACCTGGGTTAGCCCAAGGTCCATCTGTGCTCTGCTGACAGCGGTGCAAGGTGACCTGGTGTCATGTAACCCTGTCCCAACTGCTCCGTGAAGGGTTTGGCTTTGTCAGGCTGGTCCAGATCACATGGCAATACTGTGTCCTACTTACTAAACTAAAACTAAAGGAGGAGAAGTTCCATCTCTTGGTTTCTTTTCCATGTGACCTGAAGAAACAGCATTTCTTCCTCAGAAATGTTTCTTCTTGCAATTAGTTCAGGCTCAGCTGCTCGCAAGAGGTGCCTGTGCCCTGTTTATTCCTTTTCTTCATCTCACGTGGCCTGGAACCTGGCTTCACACCTGGCTTGGAAGTGTCACCTGTGTCAGAAGTTCCTGCCAGGTGCTGCTGTGGGATGTCAGCTCCAAATGTAGCACTTTTGGTGAACAGTGACATGAGCCATTGTGTAACGAGCTCTGTGTGAAGACTTGAGAATAAATAATAAATAATCTTGGAGTGAGTGATGGGTAGAATGAGCTCTTGACCCCACTGGATTTTGTGTAAGGGGAGGAGCCTTTTTGCTGCCAGCTGGGAGATGTCTTTGTGACAAAATCTAAATTTGAATTTTCCTGGGAAGTACTATCGGTTCAGAGGGAAAGTGACGTGACACAGGGGATGGACTGGAGAGGGTTTATTTTTAACAAGTTCAGAAATGAGGTGTGGAGCAGCCTGAGCTGGAGGAAAGGGTCCTGCAGCTGGAGAGGTAATAGGAATTCTTAGTGGTGTGATTATAACACACAATGACAATGGGATGTGGTTGTGTAGCCTGGCACTTGTGGTGTGAAATAATGATGCCAAGGCAGGAGCAACTCCTCAGCTAGAACAGGGCTCTGGTCTGCTGTGTGTGAGGGAATGGAGCTCATTAGTGTAATTAAGGGAATGAAGAACTTGTCTCATGGGGACTGGTGAAAGGTGTGGTCTCTTCAGGCCAAGAGGAATCAAGGCTGCTCTCCTGGAACACCCTGAACACCTTGGGACAAGGGGACAAAGAGAATAACTGAGCCTCAGAACAACAGGACACAACACTGCAGAGAACTTCGAGCTGACAATCAGTTTGATTTTATCAGAGGTGTAAATTCCGCTAGTATGGACGGGGAAATTGAACATTAGAGTTCAGATAGTTAAAAAAAAAAACAGCCCTTTTTTTGGAAGGACTTAAGTTCTGTGTTTGTCTGCTCTCCGTGTGCCTTTCCCCGTGGCCGGGGACACGCAAGGACACGGCGGGGCTGCCCTCTCGCCTGCTATAGCCGCGCTCTGCCCGGTCTCTGTGGCCGTTCTCCTCCCTGAGCCCCTGGGCCATGAACCGGCTCCGTCCGGCCCGAGATGTGCCGGGCTCAGGGGTGCGCTGGGCTCAGTGAACGGCGGGCTCAGGGGTGCGCTGGGGCTGGGGGAGGTCCGGGGGTGCGCTGGGTCTCGGGGGTGCGCTGGATTCGGGGTACGTTGGTTTCGCGTTGCGTTGGGCTCCGGGTGCGTTGGGCTGAGGGGGTGCACCGGGCTCGGGGTCCACTGGGTCTCGGGGGTGCGCTGGATTCGGGGTGCCCCAGGCTCGGGGTGTGCTGGGTTCGGAGCGCGCTGGGCTCAGGGGATGCGTCGGATTCAGGGTGTGCAGGGCTCGAGGCGCCCTGGGCCGAAGGGCTCGGCTGGCTCTCGGGGGTGGCTCGATGTCGGGGTGCCCCAGGGCGGCGCACGGCGGGGCCGGGCCGGGCGGTGCTGCGGGCGGCGCTCCGGGCCGCTGCGCTCCGCCCGCCCGGCGCTCCTGGCCGCTCTCCGCGCTCGGAGCCGCCCCGCCGCTCTGTGCCGCGCCGCGCTCGTCTCGCTGGCCGCGCTGGGCGGGCCTGGCGGAGCCATGGCGGCCGTGCGGGGCCTGCGGATCTCGGTGAAGGCGGAGGCGACCACGACCACGGCGGAGCCGCGCGGCCCCGAGCCCGAGCCCATGGAGGTGGAAGAGGGCGAGCTGGAGACCATCCCTGTGAGGCGCTCGCTGCGGGAGCTCATCCCGGTGAGGGCCGAGAGGTGTGGGCGAGGAGGGGCTGGGTCCGGCGGTTGGGGGTGTCTGAGCGCTCTGTGAGCTTTTGGGGGGCGATTCTTGGGAAAAGCGGGGATGTGGGAACGGGGATATGAGGGGACTCGGGGGCGAGTCCTAAGGAAGCGGGCGGGATGTGCTTGGGAAGGAATGGAATAAAGGAGGCGGTGGAGAACAGGATTTGGGGTGCAGTGTTGGGGTGTAGAGGAGGCTGTGGGTGGGAGAGTGGACAGGGGATGTTGGATGAAGGGAACACAGGGAATACCTGAAGCGGGGAGCAGAGGCTGATCGCGGGATAGCAGAGCTCGGAGCGTGGGCTCGGATGAGCGGGGTTTGGGGGTTTCCTTCCCGATGTTTTCCTGCCCTTTTTCACTCTCGCTGATTGTTTCTGTACAAGTTTTAGTAGGATTAGGTTTAACTACTAAAAATGGATCACAGTTCTAAAATCCTAAGTACTCTTTTCCTCTCAAAACTTGGGTGAAAATTGGTTCGGAAGCTAATCTTTAATTAGTTGGTCTACCAACGTGCTTGTGCTTCTACCCAACATGTGGCCTGAGAGACAGCACCGTGCTGTACTTCCTTGTGCTCCGTGAGTCAACCTCAGACAGTGGGGGGTTTCAACTTTAAAAATCATGTTTATTTTGCTTTTCTTTTTCTAGTAACTCTGACCATTTGGCAACGTTAGAGGAATTTGATGCTGTTACTAAGAAAAGCAGTTGGATTGTGTGTGTTCTTCAGTCTTTCTAAACTGAGACTAACCTACTTCTAGAAATGGTCCTTTAGCCAAAGTAATTTTTGCAGCACAAGTGTAAAGAACACGTTTACTCCTAAAGAAAGCAAGAGGTGTTCTTCCAGCTCCAAACTTCTGCCAGTTGATGGTGTCAGAATGAAGAGGTGCCATTTTACAGATGCAGACAGTGGAGGGCACAGAATTGGGTCACTGGTCCAGGGGCTGTGGAGTTTAGTCCCCCTCTGAATTCAGCAGTCCTGACTGATAGAGAGGAAACTTGTACTTTTTCCCCCTCATTCTCCAATTTTATCATCCCTCAGTATCAAAATAGTAGTGTTTCACCTTGGTATTTGGAATTTGGGGTTGAAATAATGATAGGAATTAAATTTTCTTATTTCATTGTGGATGTAGCTTGGTGTTCTCACTTTCTGAGATTAAAAGCTGCAAACTGACATTTCAGTAGTCAGATATCACTGTTAAATCTGCTCATGTTTTACAAGGAAATTATACCCAAACCCAAAATTGTGGAAGTCTTACGTGGGAAAGATGTTTGATGACTTTTTCTGTATTGCTGAGAGAGTAAAAGCTTGGCAGCAGCTGATACAGAAACTAAATTCTGTAGAAAGAAACAATCCTTACAGTGAGGGAAGTTTGGTTCAGTTCATGTCCTTTTACTTTCACTGACATCAGAGTGCCTCTCTGTCCAGGGATGTAGCTTGAATCAAGGAAAAGAGGATCTGTTTCTTGTAGAAACAATCAGGTGCCTCTTTCAGTGTAACAAGTGTGTTGCTTTCAGTGGTCATTGAGATTTCATCACCATTTTGCTTTGTTTCAGGACACCAGTAGGAGATATGAAAACAAAGCTGGAAGTTTCATCACTGGAATAGATGTAACCTCCAAGGTAATTTTTGTGCTTTTCAACATTTTGTCATTTTTGCCACTGGAGAAGTGGAACCATTTCATTTCTTCCCCAATATGCACAAAGGCTTAGCCTGGTGTTCAGACAGCTGGTGTGAATCACAGTGAGTGTTCCAAAGATCCAAAAACCTAGAGTGCTTCCTAATAAAATCTGGAGAACAAGGACCTTCTCATCCAAACTCATCCAAACTCACCCAAAACTGCACAAGTTCCAGGCAGGCTGTTGCTCATGAGCTACGTAAGAGGAGCCTGAGTTACCAGTCTAAAATGTTCTCTGGAGCCAGCTCTCCAGTGTTAAATTCATGCTCAGAGAAACAAATTCACAACTTTGTATATATTTTTAAAAACTCTGTAATTTTCAAAGATTAATTTCCCCTGTGGTAGAAAGGCTTCTTTTAAAAGAGAGGTTGTATTTAATATTTGTTAGCAAGGACAGCAATGTTCCTGTTCCATGATGGAGTCTGTGTTGTCCAAGATACCTTGTTTTCCATGCATCCTGATTGCCACTGCTGAACCTACACAAAAACTGGTCTGTGGCACAGAAATATTTTGGTGAACTACTGCTGCACATTCTGAAACCTATCTCTCTCCAGAATTAATAAAATCATTAACATAAATTGTTGCTGTCTGGTAGATTTTAAGTATCCTCAGTGGAGATTGTTGAGGGTTCTCCTGATTCCTGTTTGAGTGCATTGTTTTGCATTTTGCAGGAAGCAATTGAGAAGAAGGAGCAAAGAGCTAAACGCTTCCATTTTCGGGCTGAGGTGAATCTGGCCCAGAGGAACGTGGCCCTGGACCGGGACATGATGAAGAAAGGTATGAGTTCATCCAGCAGTCAGGAGCAAAAACCTCTTTAGTTACTTCCTCCCAGTGTCTTGACTTGATTTATCCTGCAATAGTTTTCACATTCCCAGAGGTTTTTCCATATTACTGCTGAAAGGAATCACTTTGGGGTTTTTCCACCTTTTCTTTTACATGTCATTATTTTTTAACCTATTTGACACTTGCCAGTTCACTCTTTGTTTTACCAACCCCAACACAAAGACATTTTTTGTGTGCCTTATTTACTAGTGCTGCATGCCCAAGATTCACCTTCTGGATCAGTGCTGCTTTAAGGATCTTTAAATGCTTTGTAAAATCCCTGGAGCAGTGTGTGGGTACACGTGGAGGACTCTGTGTCCTGTGCACAGGGAGATCAGACTCTGTGCTGTACACACAGTGAAGCTGCACTGATGGCAGGCTGGAACTGAAGCCAGGAGATGTGTGCACAACAGATTGGTGCTTTTGGCACTTGAATTAGTTCTCAAGGCTTTTTTCCAATTGGCAGCTTGGACCTGCTAAGCTGTGGCCTGGAACAGCTCCCCATCAGGTGATACAAGTGGAAGTGCTTTGTGCAGGGCCTTGTTTTGTTCTGGCTCTTTAGCACTTAATGATAGCACTTCAGCAGTGTTCAAAGAGGAAAAAAATGTTTTTCAAGCTGTTTGGTTGCTGTGCAGTCTCTATATCTACCAGTGCTTGTAATCTCTTTTAATTCCAAATGTATTGAAGTTTTGCATTGTGGAAGAATAAATTAAGTTATGGTCTATGTCATGTTTCAATTCAATTAACTTCTCTTCTGTTTATTTAGAGTATCTGCCTTATAAACTCACATATTACTAATCTGAAAGCTTGGAATAAGTACCACCTTGTGTCTTTTTCTCTTTCTAGCAATTCCTAAAGTAAGGCTGGACACCATTTACATTTGTGGGGTGGATGAGATGAGTACCCAGGACATCTTTGCCTATTTCAAAGAGTATCCTCCTGCTCATATTGAGTGGCTGGATGACACCTCATGTAAGTAAACAGAGTATTTGTAATTCTTAATATTTATTTTTTTTTAAACCTGGTCACAGCTGTATCTCTAAGGGGAAAAAGATCTAAAATTCTGTGCCACTTCCATCTTGACATAAATAATATATCTGAGAGAGGGTAATTGAAGTGTGCAGTTGGGCAGGTTGGGATGGTTTTGTGTGGAGGAGGAGGAGGAGGAGATTTGTTGCCATATTTGTGTAGTGCATGCTTCAGGAGAAATGGGTGGGTGGAAGGAGGTGGCAGCTGGGTGTGATTTCCATGGGCTGGAAAAGGAATGTGGGTACACATGGTGAGGGCTGTTTTGGGGAGTGACATCAGCAAGATCAAAGGTGGTGGAGAGTTGGGCTTTCCTCACCGACTCTGAAGGCTGTAGAAGAGTTTTTTCTGGATCATGGAACTGAAATACTCTGAGATTGTGCCTGAAATCACATAATAAGAAATGGGAGCCAGTGCAGGGTTTTCCAAATAGCTGGAAACTTATTGACAAGCATGGCTAAAAGCTGAGAATCAGTAGCTTCATTCTCTGGAGTGACCCTGAAGAAATTCTATTCCAGTGCAAGACAAAATAGATGGTGTTCTACAAAATACTGGTGACCTTGAAGTCAGTGTATGTGACAGCTTGAAGTGCTGGCACAAGCTGATAGAAAATGTGAAACCCAATGAGCCCTGGGTGGATAATTACAGTACAGAGCTGCTGGATGGACCTGTGCTGATGCATGAGCTTGGGAATGCACAGCTTCATCTGAGGCTTCATTTTGAAGACTGTGTGTTTTCTTAAATGCTACATGAGTAAATTAATGTGAAAATTAAGGCTTTGGGGTTGCAACAATACCCAGTTATAGCTATTACACATCTTTTTTTAATGGTGAATTTTCATGCTGTGTCTGAGTTACCATGTCAGCTACACTTGGTGAAAATATCAAGAAAATGCTTTTTCTTTTCAGCATAGATTTGCATCTTGGCAAAATCTTAAGTGTTCCCAATTACATCTTAAGGTGACTTAGTGCTAAGGTGGATTTAGTGTTCCCTGTTTCAAATTGATTAAATGGTAAAGGTTTTGGAAATTTGGAGATGGGAAGATGAGGCAGACTGAAGAAAAAAATAGTAGATTTATTAACCAATTACTGAAGTTAATATCTGTGTATTCTTCACCTTGTAATTCTTGTCTGAGTCATTTAAGAGAGATTCCCTTATTTTGGGTCACTGTACAGTTTTCTTAATATCTGGATCCACTGCTTAACAGCAGAACAGAGACATTTGTTGCTGTATTTGTACTAAGTGCAGAAAGCATTTGTTCAAATCCTTTTTCTAAGCAGTTTTAGCTCTTTTAATTTCAACATCTATGAAATACTTTTAATTGGTCTAATAAGTTATATTTTAGTACCATCTGCTGACACTTAGGGCACATCCTGAATGATGTTGTGAACCTGTGCACTTTAAAATCTGTGCAAAGTGCTTGAGCAGCCTCCTATTTCCCTCCTATTTTCCTGCTTTTTGGAAAAGATTAACAGAATTCTGCAGTCAAGTCCAAGGTTCTGTTAAGTTGCTAAAGGGGAAAAAGATCCAGGCTTCATTCCTGCCCCCTGCTGTTCCCTTAATCACATTTTTGTGGGAACACATGGATCCTCTGACCCCGATCCAGTGCCCTAATTTGCTATTTTCAGGAAGCCTCTCAAATCTATGGTTGTGCATTTCAGTGATTTTGGGGTTTTGACCAGCTCTTGTGTTTTGTAATGAGCTAAAAATTGTGTGTCCTCCAGCTTATCAGGTGTATTCAAGAATATGACTTTACCTGCAAGAGATCTGATAGCTTTTCTGTCATTTCTGAATTTTTGTCATTAATTTCCTTCCAGCAAGGCAGGGGGGGATGTGACTCCTTGATGACACCAACTGCATTTGAGTTTTGTGTTTCTCTTTGTCCCAGGTAATGTGGTCTGGCTTGATGAAGTGACAGCAACACGGGCTCTAATAAATATGAGTTCCCTGCCTGATCAGGAGAAAACAAAGAGCAGAGAAAACAATAAGGAGAAGACAGCTGAAAAAACCAAGAAAGGTAGATTGAGATATGCAAATACAGCCATCATCTCATTAAATCAATGAAACTTTAAACTTGTGCTGGGGTATTGCATAACCTAAATTACTGAAGGAGCTTCTATCATATAGTTGCAGGTAAATGTATTCTGCCACTTTAAAAAAGGCTTTCATCTTGGAAACCTTTTGAAGAAGCTGCTTCTTAAAAGGTGGGTTGGAGCTAGACCAAAAGCAGAAATTCAGTCGATACTAAACGTGTTAGGTGAGGGTGATACTGAGAGCTGGTATTTATAGTGGGACATGTGCACAGAAATAGCTCTGTGTGATGTGCCTACAAAGGCAGCAAAGCAGGCAAAAAGCAGGTGTGAGAAAATGGCCTATTTTTGAAATACCACAGCTAATTCCCTTTTTGATGCACCACCATCCTTCAAGTATAACCCTCACAGCAGCGTGACAGTGCATCACTTCACCAGGGTGTGTATCAGCTCTAAATTTGGCTGTTATCCTTTCAAGAAAGAAGTTATTAAAAGGTTGGTTATAAAAGAGCAGAGCAGCTAAAGTACATCTCAGTGTCGTGATCAGTCTGGTACCCAACTGCCTTGGTTGTAAATTTATTTTCCTTTTATGTGAGGAAGTTTAAAAGCAGCATTTTGCTACCTGAGGATGGTTTTGCTCTTAGGCTGCTGTGAGTGCTGTGGTTGGAGGTAATCTATCACGATACAGAGCAAAAAATTGCTAGATTTATTAACTTTTCCATAGATTCTTCTTAAAAATGCTGTATATGACTGAAATGCAAGTAGCCAATTTCTCTGATAGATATCTGCAGTGCTTCCAAAAGCTTTTCTGGGAAATTTGGTGTTTAAGGCTTTGTTAAGCTTAAAGATTCTTCTAATTCACCCTCTTTTCCTGCTCCTTTTCTCCACAAAGCAATGGCTTCTCAACCATCCACATGACTAATTTTGGCCAAATGTTGATAAAGCTTCAAGTAAGACTTGTTATGAAATTTTTGGAGATTAGGGACATTGCTTAAATGGAGCATAAACATATATATTTAATCCTGCTTGCTATAAATTGCATATTATATTATCATTATACCCCATCTGAAAATAAGAACTGTCATCTGAATTACTCCTGTTCCTCTGGAAAAGTGGGATATTAGAAAAAGTACAGAGTGTTCAATTACATCTTAAGGTGTGAGATCCATACAGATACCCTGGAGTCATCTGGCTTGGTTACATTCCTTTTTTTAGATAGGAATTTCAGGGCTGTTTAGACATTTCTGTGCTATGAGAAACTTCAAAATAGTGAGGGAGAAAAATGCATGAATACTCTCTCTGATTGAACTTAATTATTCTGGTTTGAATTTGGGTAATTTGTTTACTTAAATTCTCTCTTTGGTTTCAGTTTGGTTAATTGTGCTTTATTGTTTTCACTCAGGAATATTTTCAGGATCTTTTGAACAGCTGCCACTCTCTATTTTAAGTTTTTAAGTCTATTGTTGGATGAGATTTAAGATAAGGAACTCTGAAATATAAAAGAGAGGGTTTTTTAATCTTAGGCCTGTGAAGTACTTTGAGATCTTTGCAAATGATATTGGCATATCATAGCAATTCATAGCTGTCCATAGTCATTACTTTTTTTACAATATTTCCTGGGGACTTTGGTAAAAAAAATCAGCATGAATTTTCTTACACTGAGCTAAAGAGAACTGAAAAATCAAAGCAGCTTGCAATTCCAGCAGTTCTAGAAGCATGCACTTCTTTTTTAGTTATTTCACATTAAAATTAAGTTACTAAGGTTAAGGTTTTTTTCTTTTTGCTCCTCTCCATCTCTAAGCTTTTGATTAATAACCTCTTTTACACTGTCACTATTGGATATTTGAAAAGGAGATGGAAGGAAATGCTTTTATGTGCCTTTAGTGCCTTGGCCTTGCTGATCTCTGATTTTGAACACACTAAATCCTGACAGGCAGTGCATTTTCATTTGCTTTCAAAGAATTAAATTAATGATGCACATGTGCTGCTGCAGGCACAGAGCTCTGAATTTCACCGTGCTCCACTTTTCCATAGGCATTCACTGCTTTGATTATTCCCTAGGCTGCTCAGGGGAAAGGAGAGCACCTCAGGCTGGTCTCAGACAATGTAGGTAATCATAAATCAAATGAGGCTGACACTAAAATGGAGCTTGGCTTTGTTTTGTTTTTTGTTCCCCAATTATTTTCCTTAGAAAAACAGGAGGAAAGCTCTGATGATGAGACAGAAGAAGGCGAGGTTGAGGATGACAATCCCAGTGATGTGGAGGTCAGTACAGAGGGGGAGTGAAAACTCTACTATGGAAGTTTTGCTCTGGCTGGTGTGAAGTTTTTCACAGCATTTTAGGTTTCTATTTGCAATTCACAATTTAATTATCAAAATAAATCAGGTGGGGAGTGAGATGGGGTGCAGGTGGTGATAATCTCAGTGTAAAGTGCTTTGTGAAAAGAGATTTTGGAGTGTTTAAGAGTGAGCCTGGCTTCTCTTTTCTGATGAGAGGAGGCAATGATAGAACAATAATGGAAAGCAACAACCTTTCAGCTGGGAAAGTGCTTAGATGGGATTTAGGCTGCCCATGGATCTGTGGGAATCAGCACACACAGTGATGTCCTGGCAGCAATTTAATCTTCACTGGCTGAGGGAATAATAGGTGTGATTAGGATTTCCTTTAGGAATGGCTCAGTGAACACTCCTACATCATGGAAGTCTGAATTTGAGTTTCTATAAAGCAGCTATAAATGAAAAAAGAAGGTTTTTAAATCATTGTGTGAAGGCATGAAAACCTGTTAATAAAATCATTTAGATATGAAAAAGGGAAAAAAAAATCAGTGTCCAAGTTGTGCTATTTATTTTGTGTATTTCAGTCAGTAATATGGAGTCATTTGACAATTACTGGATTTAATAACCTGAGTTAATATTATGGAGCAAGAGAAGGATATATTTTAAATTTTCAGGGCAATTTACATTAAAAATTAACGTCAGCTTGTCAAGAAGAAAAAGCAGAGCTCATTTGAGCATCATTTGAAAAATTACTTTCTTCATAATCACTTGATTGCTTCTCTGTAAGCAACCTATTTTTGTTCAACAGTCATTTGATTTTTTGAGTCCAAAATACCTTTTTTGCCCCCAAAGTTGGATGCCCTCTCCCAAGTAGAAGAGGATTCTCTCCTGCGTAATGACCTTCGTCCTGCCAATAAACTGGCTAAAGGAAACAAGCTATTCATGAGATTTGCTACTAAAGGTAAATGACCACCTTAACAAGCACCCCAAATTCATTGCTTGTTGTAGTTTTATTTGTTGGCTAATTAATGACTCAAAGTGCCTACTTCTTATTTAAAAGTGTTTTTTTTTTTTTTGCTGATTGTTAGGTGTTAAGATTTTGCCATAAATCTACATTTCTTGTGGAAATGTCAATTATATCCAGTTCAAGCTGTATAAAAATTCTTGGACCTGGAAATTGTATCTTGGGCTCAGGGCATTCTTCCCAATTCCATGGCATGGGTTTTATGATGCCTTTTTCCAGTAGTAAATTCCACATTTTATAAATATGGCTATAACTTGAGATGCCAATAAGGGATTAGTAAAAACTATTGCTAAACACTCATTTTATTAATGAATAAAATGAAAATCCATATAATTTCTGGACCATGCAGGAAGTGGCACATTCATTAAGAAAAGAAAGGTGATGAGGAAGGAGAGTGGAAACTCCAGCAGTGACAGGAGGATGTAATGCCCTGTTAAGCTGATCTGTAGAAACCCAGTCTCCCTGGAATTAAGTTTCTAGACACAGATAAAGCTGTGGTGGGAGCAGAAATTCCAGAGGTGGAAGCAAAATTGAATCCTTCATGGAAGAGGGTGAAGTAATTCTGATTTTAAGGCACACTCAGTCTCACTGTCTGTCTTTGGAAGGTTATTTATTTTTATGCTGTGCTGTAAGTTATACTCTAAGAGGGGAAAATTCCTATGATTTTTGTTTTTTTGCAGATGACAAAAAGGAGCTGGGAGCTGCAAGGAGAAGCCAGTATTACATGAAATATGGCAATCCAAATTACGGAGGCATGAAAGGAATTCTTAGCAATTCTTGGTGAGTGTTGGACAGAGGAATTGGAACATTGCAGGTAATTGGACAACCTAATCTAAAACTGGTTTAATTTGTGGATTTTCTATTTAGTTTATGTAGATGCTTCAGTGTAAATAATGTTTTTGCAATGTGACTGTGAATTAGAAGGGGACAATTTTCTCATGAAAATGAAGTTTATATTCAAACCATTCAGACCAGATTTGATGTAAACACGTGTCTGCTGTTAAAGTAGGTGATAATTGCATATCCTTCATCCAGGATTTAGGGCTTAATGAATGAGCCATAATTCCTGTGGCAGGAATGTCATCCTCTGTCTGATTTTCAGGAAGAGGAGGTACCATTCCCGGCGGATCCATCGGGATGTGATCAAGAAGAGGACGCTGATTGGGGACGATGTGGGCTTGACTCCTCCCTATAAACATCGGCACTCTGGTACTGGTGGCACTGGGACAGCCCTGTGGGGACACTGGGACACAGAGGGCTGGGCAGGATCTGGAGCAGTGGCTCACCAATCCCATGGGTTGTGTGGAAGTTTTCTTAAAAAAATAAATCTGAATCGCATTTTAAGAGTTTACAGGAAATTCCTGAGGTGGAAACTTGATTCTGCTCGTTGCTTCCCAAAATAGCTGCTGGTTTTTATGTGACATTTTTCTTTTACAAATTTAGGGCATGGGGACTGTGGCTTCAAAGGCCAAAAGAAGGGGTGAAAAAAGGAAAAAGCCTTCCTGGCAATTTGTCATACTTGCTAAGTCAATTCTCCCAGTCTCTAAAAAGCAATCTCTAAATGCAAAACAACAGAGATGAGAAAATTCTACTAATTAGGCTTGTATATCTTCATCTGCTGCCTAAGGTAGAAGAACAATAGGTGTAAAAACTGATATGAGACAAGTACAGTGTGATTGGCCTGTTAAAAATATAGCTATGGATGTGTCAAATCTCATGGAAGATTTTCCATGTTGGTCATGTAGTGCTGTCTGAAGAGATGTCTGAGTGCTGGCGATGACTAAATTGAAGTTGTTTCTATTTAAATCAGTGTCTGTGATAAATTCATAATAATGACACTCGTGTTCTTTTTGGCATTGCTGCTTGCAGGACTTGAAAGGATTATTGCAGAGGCAGCAGCTGGCACATTAAGCCCTGTAAGATCCTGGGAATTGTGCTTAGCTTAGGAAGGAAGAACTGCACCTTCCACAAGAGGCAGTTGTACTTTAATTACTCTGTCCAGCTTTGTGCTTGGCCAGGCCTCTGAGGGAGTGAACACCAGGGACATTTTGTCCTGTGGCAGTTTTAGTCCACTTAAAATATTTGCCAAAATATTCTCTCTAAGAAGAGAGAGCTAAAACAACTACAGATTCATCTATAGGAGATCATTAATTACAGCGAGGTGATTTTCTTTTTGGGTTGGTTTTCAAGTACTTTCTAGAGATGCTAAAATTCAGTTGATCAGAATGTGTTTGTTTTGCTGCAGGCTTGGTAAATGTTCCTGAAGAGCCCATTGAGGAGGAGGAGGAGGAAGAGGAGGAGGATCAGGACATGGATGAAGATGACAGAGTGGTGGTGGAGTACCGGGATGAGCTGCAGGCTTTCAAGCAGTCGCGGGAGCGCAGCACCGCGAGGAGATCCAGCGCCAGCGCCTCGGACTCGGATGAGATGGACTATGACCTGGAACTGAAAATGATTTCCACCCCCTCACCCAAAAAAAGCATGAAGATGACCATGTATGCAGATGAGGTGGAGTCACAGCTGAAAAACATTAGGTAAAAGTTTCTTAGTCTTTAAAATCATCGGTGAAGAGGCATTTCCTGGTTTTAGTGACAGAGCTATCAAAGCTTGGAGACAAACTTGGAGCTGTTTTTCAGTTCTTATTATAATTTTATTGTAGATATTCTAACAAGAAATACAGAAATTAGGCTTTTAATAGAATTAACACTTTTTTAAATACAGCTTCTTCTGCAGATCTCTCTAGCCTTGCTTATTAGTAATAATGAAACTCAAAGCAGAATCAAGAGAAATTTATGCAAAGTACTGCAATTAACAGGGAAAAATAACTCTCTGTTTTCTCTTTGCCCCTTACTCTTTATCTCAGAAAGAAAAATAACCCTCAATTGTTGATGACAAAAAAGAGTTTATGTTCACGATGGGCTTACTAACTAAAGTTGTATATATGGTAGATGAATAAAATAATGTGTCCCTTCACCAGGGTGGTTATACTCATTAAAATGTCAACAATTTTGGGGATGCCTTGAAATGGATACTCAGGTATTTGTGGAATTATTGTTATATTTAGGATTCTGGCTTGGACAGCTTCTAAGCATTGTTTTTACTTCTTTTTCTCAGCAGAGAAATCCTGATATTATTATTTTCTGTGATGTAATTTTCCATATAAAAAGACTTAAGAATGATACTCGATTGAATTTTTCTTTAGAGGACATCAGGTCTATGATTTTTTTTTAGGAATTCCATGCGAGCAGACAGCATAGCCACCAGCAACATCAAAAACAGGATTGGCAGCAAAGGATCCTTGGAGAAAGTTGCAGATGTGAGGCTCCTGTTGGAAGAGAAACGTCAGAATAACTCTGGCCCACGGCAGACAAACAGCACTGTCAAATCAGGTAATTTTATCACTTCATTCCTGGGCAGAATTGACACTAAAATCTATTTCACACACTTTGTCCTCACTAAGAGATTGAGTTAAGAATTGCTTTGGGGAAAAAATCAAGTACACTTTAGTGAAAGCTTTTTCAGTGATGTCGATTTCCATCCGTTTTCTTTGCCTGTGCCAATTTCCCCCCACTTTGTCCTTTTTTATTTGCTCCCTCCTTGAGGCAGAGATTCTCTGCAGCTGAGAAACAGCACACAAGGAAGGTAAAATCAAATGTGAAACACTACACTTAAAAATACACATAAATACACAATAAAATGTGTATTACATGAAAATGGGTGCGTTTGCATTTGGCAGGATTTATTTCTGAGCTTCAAAAACTTAGTTATTTGATTTAAACATGGATAATTTCAGCTGCTTCTGACATATGTGATATTATCTGACTGATAAGTGAAAAATACCTTTTTGTATCAATGAAATGTCAAAATTATGTTTGTATATTTTATCTCTCCTGCCGATTTTGGGCTTCTGAAAAGCTGATAGATGGTCCTAAAATTCCCTTTGCCTTTGTATTTATGTCTGGACCCCCTGTAAGACTGGAAACATCCAGCTAAGCCTGGCAAACTTCAGAATACAAAATTCACATTGAGGGTTAAGTATCAATATCTTTAGGATTCTTTTCATTTTATTCTGCCAAATACCAAGCAGTGGTAGAATTCTAAATCAAGGTATCTGTTACCTGAATTGTTGAAGGCAGAACAATTTTCATGGAATTTTACCTCCTTCTGGATATTTTCACACTCTGTTGCTGCACCAGAAAAGCAGCAGGCCATGGGATAAGTTAGGTTTTTATCTTTTGGACAGAGCACAACTTGAATCATTAAATGTCAAATTTATTGCCAAAACTGAAATGAAATCTGGCTAAATTGTATTGCAGAAATTGCCAGGAAATCTGAGTATGAAAGACTTAAATGGAAAAACTAAAGAAAATATAAAAACAGAGAATCTGTCTAGTTTCAATAGTGAATGAGCATAAACTGAGCTGGCAGAGGTAGAGTAAATGCAACAGGATTTATTTTTTTTTTGTCATTTTAATCACTGAAAATATCCCCAGATGTGAGGCAGAGACTGGGAAAAAGGCCACACTCTCCAGAAATCAAAGCTCCAAGCAGTACCTGTGCTCCTCGTCGAGAACCAATCTCAGATGTGCACAGCAGGCTGGGAATCCCCAAACAAGATGTAAAAGGCCTCTACTCTGACACCAGAGAGAAGAAATCAGGTTAGTTCTGTGCAGAAAATGTTCTGCTGCAGTTCCTTTGGGTTTGGAGTCTAAGAGAAATTCTGGCAGAAAGCCATGAAGGGTTGATGCTGAATGAAATTCAGGATAAATTAGCAAATGTTTGTTCAAAGCTTTGAAATCTAAATACACGTAGGGAGGAGCTGGGGGTTTTTGGGAGCAGTATTTTTATGGAGGTGTGCTGAAGATCAAAGACTGCTTTCAAACTGTGGGCACCAAAACAAGTGTCAGGAATGCAGAGGCACTTGAGATGTGAATTAAACATCCTCTGCAAATAGGGAACAATGAACAAGGCTGCCCTGAGCCTCCTGCAGCTTAATTTCAATTACTCTTCAAAGCATAATCAGTTCAATGCTAAATAGTAAGGTGGGAGGAGTATGAAGGGTTTGAAAAGTTGCAGTGAGTTTAAGAATTGGTTCCTTGACTTCTTCCTCTCAGTCCTGTCTGTTTTGGGTTTTTAAAAATGTTTGTTTTTCATCTGCTTAGGTAATTTATGGACCAGACTGGGATCTGCTCCGAAGACACAGGAAAAGACTCCAGAGAAAGCTGAAAACTCTGTGGCATCTCCAGAGGAGGATGACTCTGAGCTGCAGAGGGTTTGGGGTGCTCTCATTAAGGAGAAAGAACAGTCCAGGCAAAAAAAGAGTCGCTTGGATCATTTACCCTCCCTACAAATCGAGATCAGCCGGGAAAGCAGCTCTGGCTCAGACTCTGAATCATGACTCTTGTCACAGCCTGACCCTCCTGGTGGTGACTCTGCAGCGTGGCAGGATCCCCTTTGCCCAAAAGCTGGACACTGGCAAAGACTCTGCAGTGAAGGTTCCAGAAGTGTCTCTGTTCCTTTTCTACAACAAGAGAGGCGCAAACCACTTGAAACTTAAAGCAAAGCTGTTTGTCTGGAGTCTGTGGCTGGCCCTGTGCTCCGTAGGGCATTGTCATCTCTGCTGATGACAGCAAACCTGTAGTGAATTGTAGCAAAACATTTTCTCTCCCGAGCTTTGAACTTAAAAGATGAGACAGAAATGCTCTGTATTTTAAGGAGACCTTTTCTGTTCTTGGTATTTTCATCATGGAGGCTTTTAACAAAATGTTTTACACACTTCATCCAAAGAACAGGGCATTTCATGATCCAGATCATTGCCTTGCCCTTCTGGCTCTTACCAGCACTTTTCCTTTCCTCTTGAAGTAATAACAATAAAGCTTCCTGGGTGGGCAGCCAGCAAGGATAAAGCATGAAGGGATTGATTATCACATTCCCTTCTTCCAACACACTGAATGTAAATCCAGGTTACGCATTTTATTACAGTTAAATTCCATGTAGTTATCCCAGTGGCACCACCAGAATCCAAGGAATCCTGCTCATTTATTTTGGTGATGCCACATTCTGCTGTAGCAGGGATTGAGATATTCAGGACTCCCAAAGTGGATGTTTGACAAT
Organism: Parus major; assembly: GCF_001522545.3. Classification (NCBI taxonomy): domain Eukaryota; kingdom Metazoa; phylum Chordata; class Aves; order Passeriformes; family Paridae; genus Parus; species Parus major. The sequence goes on along the minus strand of NC_031787.1, from coordinate 4,751,427 downwards.
TGTGTAAATCCCTGAGGGTTTGGGGTTTGTTTTTTTTTTGCTATTTTTCCATGAGGAGAGATTATATTCCTGTCATTCCACCTGGATTATGTCCTGAAGCAATCCAACAGCTGGAAAGCATTTTTATATTTGTGAGAATCTTGCTGTTGGCCACAGTGAAAGTTCTAGTGTGTTCTCCTCTGTGCTGTTCTCTATCTATATAGAAGTGAAAGAGAAAAAGAAAACTTTAGAATCACTGTCTCCTGTCAATACTTTGGATGTTCTTCCTGTATAGTACACGTGGATGTGGACATGGGTGACTTATTCCATTCAGCTTTTTTATCTGCACATTTTCATCCCTGCCTGGGTAGGACAAGGGTTTAATCAATGTGCAACTGCTATTTTTTTTCTCATGTTGCCAGTAATTCTGAGTGAGGAATAATGCAGCACATCACATTCAGGTAAACAACAGGTAGCAAAACCATTTTAATAGTCTGAAATCTGTTTGCATTGTCCTTGATCCTTGGTTCTGTCAGTCCAAAATATCTGTGAACTTCTCTCCCCATTTCTGCTTTTTAACAAGCAATTTTTTCCTTTTTTTTTTTTTGCCCCCTCCCTGTTTTTGTACTAAGTTGAAGTAGGTTTGAGGTTTCAGCGAGGAATCTGCAAAATTAACTTTTCTTACGCTTTATGATGTGTGAGGATAGCAATATGTCAAATGAAAGGTCAAATGACAGGCACAGTGACTGGAGGGGCAGTCTGGGGGCTGGCCAGGCTTCAAGCCTTACTCTTTCCTTGTTTTGTGACACTCATCCTTGATTTTATATTTAATTATTGAATATATAAATGTCTCATAAAAGTACTGTTGAGAGAAACGCCTGCAATGTCTGATCACTGTAATAACTCATTTTAAACGTGTGCTTTCATTAATATCCTCTCCCCAAGCTTTCCCAGAGAACCACACCCATCTCTCCAGATCCTGATAAAATTGATTTCACCGATGTCTTTTTGCCAGTAAACCTTTGTGTTGTGTCACTGCTTTGAATCCACTGGGACCTTTCCTTTTCCTGAAAGGAATCAACCACCTCCTCCACCAAAACTGGATTATTGGGAACCCTTGCATGGTGTTCCCATGTCAATATTCCTAATTTAAACCTGGTGAAGGATAAACTAATGGGAATAGAGGATCTCTTTAGCTGATATAAAAGATGTGTGAAATCGAGCACAGACCTGTGTTTCAGGAAAAGACACCCTTAACTCCCCTTCTGTCTTCCAGGTTGTCAGAAATACGCCTTAAAAATTCCCCCACACTAGTCAGGACTGTAGTTTTATGGTTTTGGGGGGTTATGTGTAATACTGAGCCCACAGGAGCTTACTTAGCTGCAAGAAAAAATGAGATTTATGCTTTAAGGGACCTGTAGAGAGAGGGTTTTGTAATTGAGTGTGCCTGGTTTTGCTTTTTTATGATGTACAGAGAAGCCTTGAAGAGTGCTGGTATCGGGAATTCTTTCCAGCTCTGGGCTTCCTTAGTTACCTGAGCGAGAAATTCTGGGATTTGGTAATTAAAAATTTCATGTTTAAAATTGCAAAAAAGGAGAATGTTGGCTTTGGCTCTTGCTGGAGGATCTGTGCCTCCAGAGGAAAAACTGAATTTTAGGTGATTTGTTACAGCACCACACTATTCCTTCTTGTAGGAAGTTTTTGCAGTTTGGAAAAGGTGGATTTTTGATAAATAGTTCTTCAGGCTGGCTGAACACGTGGCGTGGAGGGTGAAATTTTAAAGCAAAGGTGGCTTTATGTTTCTCTTTAAAAGGATGGCTGATGCATTTAGCAGGGAAAAGGAAACCAAAACACCCTATTTTCAGTTCAAGATGACACAATGTAAAAAGAGTGGAACTTTTATTTAAAAACAGCTGTTCTGTTCTAAATAAAAGTGGCCTGAAATCACTCCGACCTCTCCAGTTTTCCTGGAAAAACAAGCAGAACTCGGGGCAGGGCCGGCGCTCCCCGGGGCTGTCGCCTCTCTCTGCCTTCAGGTGGTGCCTAAAGCCGGGCTGGTTTTGGGGTGAAGTTTGGGTTTTGTTTTGGGCTGGGGTTTGAGCGATCCCCGGGGCTCCGCTCGCTCCTGGCCCACACGGGAGGAAATGGAAGCCTCGGCGCACCCCCCCCCGCCTGTGGAGCCATGGCACTGCCCACCCCCGCCGCGGGGTGGTACGGCCCAAGTCTTTATAAGCGGTCGCCGAACACACTCCCGCCTTTTTCTTCGTGCCCTTGGAGCGGGTGAGATGTGGACGATCGGAGCCGGGCTCGGGGCCTGCCGGGCGGGCAGCGGGGAGCTGCAGGCCCGGCTTGCCGAGCAGAGCGCCCATACCCGTGACGAGCTAAAGCCCTCGCTCCCCCAGCTCGGCAGTGGTAGCGGCCGCCGGGCCTGCCTGGGCCGCGCGGACCGGGCCGCACCATTGAAGGGGCGGGGGGGGCCGCGGCCTCACCGCACGTGGCGGCTCACGGCCCTTGTCCCTCAGGCCGCCATGGAGGCGACACCGGCACCGCGACCCCGCCGGCAGCGCCGGGACCCCGCCAGGGCTGTGGAAGCTTCTCCCCGGTAAGTCGGGAGGGCTCCGCCGGGCTCGGCTGTGTGTGGGGGATCACACGCTGCCGGCACAGCCCTGCCCGGAGCTCCATGAGGGCCGTGCAGGTAACGCTGCTGTGGGGAGCGCTCGGAATCCAGCGCCAGCCATCGGTTTTTATGGCGCTGTTTCAGCAGTTTGGTCTCTTATTTGATTTTCTGGTGTGCCAGGCCTATTCTGTGTGATTAAAAATCACACTCTACAGCATTGGAATGTTTGCGATTTCAATTTGAAAATCGCCCTATTGATAAATGCAATCCTGCGAGCTGCACACTTAAGCTACTTTAAATATACATAATTATAAATTTCCTGATTAAAAATTATATAGAGGGGATTGCTGACTACTAATAGCTGTCCGATATAAATAATCCAGTGATTCATATCAACATAAACACTGGTGGAAGGGCAAGCAGAGTTGGACACAAGGGTCTGGTTTTGTTCCTGTTTTTCCCCTGCATAAAGCTACTTTATACTGCTGAAGAGTATTCTATTAATACTTCTCTTGGTTTTACTTCCACAGCAGAAAGAAGAATAAGAATGGTAATTTACTTCTTGTCTTGAAGTAAAGAATAAGGTAAAGGTTTTGGGTTTTTTTCTATAAATTACAGTGTGAGAAGTTGTTTAAGAGGTTCCAGGCCTTTACATGTGAAAAATAACTTGTGCAAATTACACCTTAAGTTAAATAAAAACTCACTAAAACTGATTCTGTGTCCACACAAGTTAAGAGTTAATGCTTCATACACAGAGGGGAGATTGTATGAGTGTTTGAGATACAAGCTAGTGTTTTGAGTGATTAATTAGAGGAGTTAATTAATGGCTGTTGATGATGATAACCCTGAATAGGAAGTGCCGTCAGATGCGAGAACTGACGATACCCTGACTCTGGTCTGAAATGCAGCTACACACAGGAGCTTGGACCTCGAAATTCATCCTCTAGAACCCACCATGCTTTCTCTCCATGAAAACATCTCACCTTTGTGTCCTTCTGTCCCACTTCCCCTGCAGAGCCTGGCCTTCCCACGTGGATGTGACACAAGAGGACAGGGGACAGGTGGGGAGCTGGCCCTGATGTGCAGGTGAGTAGAATTCAATACCAGCTGAAATGTAAATTTAGAATGAGGTTTACAGGATACAGGGAGCTTGAGATGTGTATTCTCACTAAACCTGTGTTCCATAATTCTGTGTGTCTGATATTTATTTCCTGCTGTATTTAGGTAGAGCCTGCAGGTCTCTGCTGCCACGTGCTGGTTGTTGATGTGCACCCACTGAAGTGACAGCTCTTCACGAGTCCTGTGGAGGGCACTGACACAGCAGAGCAGGACAGTGCTGGGTGAGTTTATTTATTGTGCTCTTAGCTGCACGTGGTGGCTTTTCTGCAGAAGTGTTTCTGCTCTAAATGTATAATTTATGAAGTTTTAGGCCAAAAAAACCAACTTGGACTAAAATACAGACAGTAAATGTGTAAGAGCAGCTGTTTCTGCTGTAGACAAAGGGATAAAAATCTTGTTTCTGCCACAGCAAATGTACCAGTTTCCCTTTGATATCATGTGATGAAACTAACCCAAACTTGCTGGAATTACCGGCAGATTGACTGGTGGTGAACAAAAGGTTTTCTGATGATATCTCACTCATTAACAAATCCATTAATGATGATTAAGGTTGGTTACCTGACCCTGCTCCTGTGTTCCAGGTGGTGCTGCTGGAAACGTCTCTGAGGCAGAAGGACTCCAACAAAACACCTGAGCCTGAGGATTTTGTGTAGACACATTTTTCTGCCTGTTACAAAGTGGTGACAGTTAAAGTGTTTTATTACATATACATTATTAAAGTATTTTGTAAACATTGTGTTCTGTCACTGCATTAAAGAATGACTTTGCATTCTGCAGCACATTTTTAATAAACACACTGGGCACTCCTACAAAGTGCTGTAAAATGGTGAAGATGTACCCAGATTGCAGAGTGTTTACTGCAGATAATGCCAGTAGGGTTTAGTGTGGTAATTAGAGTTTAAACAAGACACCAAGAGTATAATTACTGCAAAGATCAGCCCTTAAATACTCTGAGCAGCAAAGGCAGCTGCATCTGTAGCTTGTTTGCAGGCTTGTTTGTCATTTTGATCTCAAACCTGAGTTTAAAGTCTCCTGCAGAGGCAAAGTTCAAGAATTAGGGGGAATCTTGGGAACTTGGAGATGCTTTAAACAAGTTAAAACCCAGCATTTGAGGCCAGAACTCCCAATTAGCTTAATTATGTCAGTATAGCTGGCAGGTTACAACACTTCAGTGCTCCTAAACATCCAAACTGATGGTGCTGAGCCCTCTGCCCACTTGGTGTCAGCAAGTGGAAGATTTTAGGGTGTGGTTTTTGCAAAAGCTTTTTGCTCTTTGCAAAATTTAATTCATAATTAAACTTAATTCCTCATGAGCCTATGGTCACTCTGCCAAGGTGGGATCACAGTGTTCACAGCTCCAAGTGGGAGAGTTTGGAATTGACTTCACTGGATTCCAGGTGAAGATCTGAATTGCTTTCAATTTTTATTGTCCCTGAAAGGTGCTGTGAGTTGGTGCTGCTCATGTGGCATCACAGGGCAGTGTCCCTGTCCCTTCAAAAGCAGAGGTGGCTCTGCTATCTGAAGTATAAATTGCATTAAATGCAGAATTTCAGGAATTTCTCTTAAAGTCAGTACTCAGAAATGACAAGATTAAGAGTTTTTCAGAGAAACCTGGTTTTAAAACATGCAGGTAAATTAACCTGGATTGTTTTCCCATAATTATTACTGTAATACATCCAGGGCTTAATAAAAAACATTCAGCCTGGGCAATGGAGTAGGTAAAACATGTTTGGAATTAATTAGTTGCTCTTTATCTGAAAGGTTTTGAGCAGTATGAGGAACAGGTTTAAATAAAATTTGAAGTTACATTCTGTTCCCAGTGTTTAAAGAAACAACACTATTTTTGCCTGCTTTTAAGAGCTTGTGTATTAGAACATGTTGATATTCCTTATAACATGCACTGGGAATAAAAATGGGTATAAAGTGAGCAAAAAGCACAAGGAATCCACCATTTTACAAAATGTGAATCTGCAGACCATGAAGGTAAAAGCAGCCACATGCCCTCAGCAAACAAATAACCAGCAAATTGTTTAATGAGCTGTTTAATTTGCTCAAGGAAGGTCTGCTGCAACTTGTTTTATAATTCTTGCTTTCTAGTGTTAGAACTCTCTTTGAAACAGAGCAAAATTGGTCTGGGAAAACTTAAATACTGAATTTATCTGGGTTTATTGAGGGTGCAGTTGGTGGTATCTGTTGGAGAGAAGTATTCATGAGTTTCATTTTAGCATCACTTGTTTATTGTTCTAATCAAAACCAAAGTTCCTCAGCAGGGATCCTCTAACAGGCTGGGTTTTTGCTGAGATTAATGAATGGAAAAGTGTTATTTCTGTTAGAAAATGGTGCCTTTCAAACAAAACAAGTGTCCTCAACATTTTACTGTGATCTTCCAGGGGAGCACAGATCATTTCATGGCGCTTGAGGGGAGCGGAAATAAAACCATTCTGTTTTGATTACATTTGGAGCACTTAAAACTTAGTGTTGAGGAATAAACAGCAGACAAAAATCTGGTTTTAAAACACAATTATTTTGGATTTTCTAAAGGTTTAAAAAGAACAGTTGGCAGGAATCCCTTTGGCACTCAACAGCAGCCAACAACCCCCGGATAAATCTAAAATAGATGAAAAGATTAAAGCAGAAAGAAAGAAAATATGCAGCAAAGCAAAGAATGGCCGAGTGCCAACTTTTAGCAATAAGAGAGATGGCAATGCCATGTCTCAAATCACTGAGAGAAAACATGAAGATTATCCCCAAAATACGTGTTGTGGCTGTGGAGCTGATGGAGAGGGGCTGGAATGGAGGAGGAGGAGGAGAGGGATCGACAGGGCAGAGCTGCCTCGCTGCTCCCTCACTAAATCACAAGCTTCACGTTTCACATAAATGCTTGTTATCATCCTTATTTCTTGATTGGTATTGTAAAGCAATCATATCTACATCAGCACGAGAGTAATCACTCATGCAAAGCCATAAATTACTATAATTAATACATCCCAGCTATTAATGGCAATGTAAAGAGGAGCTCTCTCTTGGCTTGGTGGCTGCTGTGCCAGCTGAGGCAGTTTGAGCTGTATCTACTTAATTAGAAGGGAGGAAGGGATATGCTGTGTGTCTGAGCTCTGCAGAATTCAATAAATCCTAAATTCTGACACTTCTCTCCTTTTCCCCTCAGAGCATGAGGAAGAGCTGTTAATTTTCCAACTCCATTTCAGAGAAGTGAGGCACAAAGGAGCTGCTGTGTTCCAGCAAGGAAGAACTTTGGTGTTGTGCAAGAAAAGTGTCACAGGTTTGTTTTCTCCCAGATAGAGAATGGCAAATGCTTTGTTTTAATTTCTGAAATACCACAGGCAGCAACTCTTGAGCTGCTCAGAGCAAAAACTCAAAATAACCAGGGGGTCTTTGGCCTTTTTCAGGCTCAGGATGTTTCTGGCACCACACTGACCTTGTGCTGCCAGAACTTGAGCACATTTCACATGTTCCTATAAAAAGGACAAGGTTAATGCATCATTTAATGCTCTGCTAGGACAAACATTCCCCTTCTTTGTCACTTCATGGAATTTAGTGCCTTAATTTTACGCTTGAAATCAGTTTCAGCCCAAGTGTTATGAACCCATCCTAAAACTGCTGAACGTGGTGGGGATTGGACAGGTGGGATTTGATTTAGGGTGTGCAAGGAGGGCTGATTTAAAGAACATGGAGCATTTTCTGCTCCTGTGCTCTAATTCAAAGAGTAACATCTGTCCTGCTTTGCCTCCTGACACTTGAGCCCACAAGATGGGGCAGTGACCATGCTCAGAGCATTTGAAATAAAAAGAGATTTTCTCAGCCTTGAAGATGCTTCTTTGGGGAAACTTGGTTTTACTGCTGGTTCCCTTCCTGTTGTATAATAAGATTTGCAGCTTTCATTACTATGTAGAGAATCACACACACAGTGAAAATGTCACTCTTTAATTAGCTGTTAATTAATGTTTCTTAGGGCTGGACCAGCAAAGGCTCAGTTTTTGATGCTGTGCAAACTTGCAGTCATGGTCCCAACCCCAAAGTGTGCCTGGTCTGAGTGTGATGAGGAGCCAAAGGAATTAAAAGTTATTTTTATTTAATAAAATTAAAGGATGATTTGCCCTTCATTATTTTCCCTCCCATGCAGCTCAGGACCTGCCAGGCTGTGCCTGCTCCAGGTGGATTTTGATTCAATAAACACCCCCAGCACCTGTGTGGAACTGAAACCTGAACAAAATGCAAATGAGAAAATCACTTAGTGGAGACTGATTTCAAATCCCTGCTGTTTTAATCAAATAGAGATGTTAAAAGTTTAATCTCCAATAATTAAGACTTTTGTTTGTTAGACTCCTGCTAGTTTATGCAAGTCAATACTTGGATTTTTTTCCATAACAGTTTTTTTGTTGTTGTTTGTAATGGTTTGTGGTAAAATGATTGTACAGCACAGCTGCAACACGAACTCTAAACAAATAATGATTGATGTTTCTGAAGCTGCCTATGGCTTTCTGCTGGGCTCTCCTTGGTTTTCTTTATCATTTTGATTTATTTCCCAGATTTTTTAATTGCTTTCTTGCTTGTGCTTTCCCAGATCATGTAGGAGAGTTACTCCAGCTTTGATTTTCTTTGCAAACTGCACCTAAAGGTTTGTTAGTGTTGGCATTGGGTTTGTTGGGTGCTGTTATCACTGAACAGTGGTATAGGCTTGAGGTTTAACAGCACATTAAAGACAAACTTCCAGCTGAGCCTGAGGTTATCAGCCATAATAAAAAATAATATATTTTCCTGGATAGCTGAAACTTTATTAATAAACACCTGAGTCAAGATAATAGTGGTACCAATGATAATTTGTTTATTGGCCCTTATCAGATAGCAAGTGCAGTGCTGGTGCTCGGGTGATCTGTGAGCTGTTTGATGCAGCTCACAACAACAGCAGCAGCTAAAATATCCAATATAAATGTTTTACATCTGTGCCTCCATCTGATAATCCTGCAGCAGTCTGCAGTGTTCCACATCACCTCATTACAGATAAGGAACTGGAGCTTGGAGCCGTGCTGAGAGCAGGCAGAGGATTTGGTCAGTCATTGGATAAAGCAATTTTCCTGAACTGTGTCAAATCAGGTATTTTATTCCTTTCAGCCATGGCACTAAATAATAAACTCTTTGTGCTGAGTGAAATCCAGGGGATTCCTGCTGGGAAGATGATGGGAATTGTTTCAAAGCTGGGAGAGAGGTGGGAGCTTTGAAATGCACAGTGATGAGAAGCTCCTGCACCAAGGTACCTGCACTTTGAATTTAATTTAATTTAATCTATCCAGTCACCTCCCCACCAGCCTGTTTGCTGCTGTGCTTTGGAGGAAGATGCTCTGTGCTTGCAGGAGGTGAAATAAAGTGTCTGTGTCAGGGCCAGGCTGTTTGGAAATGCAAAACAGGAGCTGCATCAAGGGCAAGGGATTTCAAAGGTGCTGCTTTTGTGCTTCAAAAAGGTCTTTGGAGATGACAGCAACAACGTGGTGTCATTTGGCAACAGGTCAGAGGCTAAAGCTGAGGCAAAAGAGGGGTTTCAGGGAGGAGAATGGGGCTGAAGAATCACCAACACCAAAATGGTTTGAAGAATGGATGTGACTCCAGGGTGAGGGGACAGCTCTGTGCTTGTGGCTGCCCCTGCCCTGGAAGTTCAGCCCATTTTGGGGGTTGGCACAGAAAAAGGATAATATTTGCATTTCAGCTCCCAGCTCTGCTGTTTCTGTGCCTGTGGTGGAGGGGAGCTCTGAGCCTGCAGGAAAGCACAGCTTGGGAAAATCCTGAGCCTTGGAAGTGATCATTTAACAAGCAGGTGGGAACTGTGAAGGTACAACAACAACAAAAAAAAGGAATAGCAAGGTCCTCCTCTTGGAAAGTGATGTGTAAATGCACACAGCCCCAAGCAGAGACCTTTTATTTTCTATGTTTGCAGCCTGTCCACCTCTAGGATTTTCTGCCTGTTCCTCTACATGCAGAGTTCCCCATCAGTGGAATCCTGTAGGATCAGGAGTCAGAGCTCTGGGGCAGCAGGTACCAGTGTGATTGATTCTTTAACACCTTATTTTTCATTTCTTGAGGAGCTGGAATTGCAGCTCTTACCTGGAGTGAGTTACAAGGAGCAGCTGTCAAAAGGAAGCTCATTCCTGCACTGTGCAGCTGCATTTTCCACATCTGGTGTAGCCCAATATCCCATTGTTTTCCATCCATCCCTGAGTCTCTGTATGCCTATTTCAGGAATTTGGGCCTGTAGTAAGATGCTTTGTGGTTTTAATTATGTAGGTTGTGTTTAGAAGGGCTGTGAGTGCTGCTTGCAAAATCCTAATCATTAAGCACCTTCCCCAAAGCCCTGCCCAGACCCAGAGGAACCCTGGTTCTCCCTGGAGAAGACCAGAGCTGACAGGGAGAGCCAGGAATAAAGTGGTTTTACAGCACACACCTTGAAAACCCAGTGATAAATGCCCAGGCCAAAGCTTCAACAAGTTACATATTAATATTTCTCTCCTCTTTTGTAAACCTCAAATCTATTTGTCCTTCCAATAACAGCTCCCTGAGAGCTGCCACGTGCACCAGGCTCACTGAAGGCTGGGATTGCTCATCCCCACAGGTTTATTTTCTCTTCAGACTGAGTTAATAAAACAGCAAAGAAGAAAGATGGCCCAGAAGCCACAGGATCAATAAGCTATTAGGAGCCAAGAAAACTCAGCAAACTGCACACATAATTAAAGGCTGTGGTGAACAGGTTGCATCTTTTCTGACTCTATTAAATCAGGTCTTCAGTTTTATGTAAAACCATCAACTGAGCTGAAGGTAAAGCCAGCTGTGTCTCTGTGTATTTACAGAGGGGGAGATAAAAAATGCACGCCCAGAACTGCCAGAAAGGACTGGAAACAAAGCACCTCCAATTCCCCACCCATCAGGGGTAATTGAGCCACAGGCTGATGGAGTTGTCACATAAAAAGATGACACTTTATTCCAAAATACCTTTCCTGAAGTGCCAGCTTGGGTGAGCCAAGCTCTTGTGTTCCTCCTTGAGAACAAACCCTGTGCTAACAGAAACACAGATCCCAGAATGGTTTGGCTTGGAGGGGACCTTAAAGCTTTTTTCATTCCAACATTCTGCTGTGGGCAGGGACACCTCCCACTAATCCAGGTTGTTCCAAGCCAGGGATTATCCATCCATTTATTCATGATAATTAATTAATATTAATGTTAATGTGCCTGGAGCTGGGCCCCCCCTAGGAAGTGAGACTGGAGCCTGGCTGGAGGCAGTCAGAGCACTGTGAGGGATGGCTCTGTCCTTCAGAATTTCCTGTTAAAGACATTTCATAGATCTGGAAAGCTCCTCTCCTCTTGCTCTATACAGCCTGCTGGTGGAAATCGTCCCCCAGGCAGAGAGGAACTCCCTTGGAGTGCAGGAAAAGTGGGATCACAGGACGACATCCTCGTACCAGAGAGGTCAGGAGGAGATTTCATCTCACCATGGAACACTTCACTGTGGAGGTTGGGTCAGTTGTTTTTACCCCTTTCTCCTAAGCTTTGATATGTGAATTCTGCTAATAAGGTCAATTAGTTTCCTTGGCAATAGCAGATCCCAGCTAATGGAGCAGAGGACTCTGTGTTTCCAGGACACAAGTGCTTCTGAGCATGAGCTCACAAACCTGCTGAAATGAGGGGTGATGAACCACAGGAGAGCCCTGGAAGGTTTTTGCTCCTCTCCAAAGGCAGTTTGAGTGGGATAACCCAGCGTGGTGGCACCACCTGGGGCAGTCCCTGGTCATTGCTGCCTCCTGTGTCATCCCCTTATCCTTTAGGTCACTTTTGGTCACTTTTTTAGGTCACTTCCCCTGGGGAAGGTTGGTGTTTGGGCAATTTTGCTGACTTCTGCCCCTGAGCAGCAGCAATGCTTTTGGCCTAAGTATTTTGAGCTTCTGGACATCCCCAGAAGTGTTTCTGTGTCTCCCTCTACTCTCCCACACACTCCCTGCTTGGGGGTGACTTTTCCCAGCCCTCTTTCCTGCTCCAAACCATCACCTGGGAATGTAACCTTAATTTTAAATGAATAACCACCTTCAAAACACAGGCAGGTTTGGTGCAAACTCTTCCCAGATCACCCAGCTGGAAGGAGCTCTCCAGCCCTTTCATGCCTCTCTCCTCCCTCTCTCATTCCCCACCTGCTGTTTCTATTCCCCTCGCTGTGGGCTCCTCAATCTGCACAAAATGATTTCCAATTACATTTTTGTTGCTGAGGGCATAAATCTCCTCCCCAGACTGGTTTGCTTCATGCCCAGGCAGAGCTGTGGTGCTGGTGGAGAGAGAACCAACCAAGCCAGGCTGAGGCGTTTTATGCTTTATTTATTTTATGGTGGCCCTTTCCTCCCTTCCTTGACAAGAAATGACCTCATTCTGCTTTAATATTCTAACAGCAGTGATTTTCAGTCCTTGAATCCTTCATCTAAGGCCAGTTAAAAGCTTCTGACCCGAAGCAGCAGCCCAGTGTAGCCCAGGGAACATTGATTATACGTGGAGTGAGCCCTGAGCTTGTTTTGATGTTGATGAGCTGGGAAGGGAAGCGTCTCACTTTGCTTTCTTTAAAAAAAAACCCAACCAAACCCCACTCTGTGCTGAGCCCACAGGATCATCATTATCCTGAAGTGCACTAAGTGGATAATTGAACTAATCCACACTGCGAGGAAGGCACTGATGAGCCAAAGCTTTTATAACCAACGCTCTCTACAACAACTCTGCTTTTTTCCCCCTTTTTCCATGAAAGTAACTTGGTGCATCCTCCAGCATGCACGGATGCATTGATAAAAATCCCTTTCTAGCTCTTTCTCTGACTCAGAAGGGCTGAATCCTCACTGGGCACAGGGATATCGTCAGCACCAGTGGAGCAGAGGTGGCTCAAGCAGTGCAGCACCTGCACGGGGCAAAGGCTGTGGGATTTGGGATCTCTCTTTGGAGATACTCAAATTATTTCTCCATGGCCTCATGTGTTTCCCAGCAGGTGGAAGCTGAGCTGGAGGGGAATAATTTAAACAGGCAGAGGGGCTTGAGCTGTGCATGAGGAGGAGAGGAGCCCAGTACTGAGGTACCTGGGTAGAAAGAAGGAATTGCTGCAGTTTTTTTTTCTTTTTTTTTTAATTTTTTCTGCAAAGAGAAATCTTGTTCTTGATTAAATCCCCCTATGTTCCCCCCAGCTCCTTGGCCCCCATGGTTTGTTGCTGGGACAGAGCTGCAAATAAACAGCCTTTTTTCCTTCAGTGCACTAATACTGGAGATAAACACCCTGTGGAGCACTACCCCACTCTCAGCATTCCTTTCTCCCACATTATTTCACACACTGGCAATATTAAAATTTAAAAGATGCTTTTATGATGCTTCTGTGTCCACCTTGTACCCACCCTGAAGAATCCAGCCCATAAACTGAGCTCTTTATTTCTCCAGCAGCTCTCAGCACTGCCTTGTCCTCTCTTTTTTCCTGGGCATTCAACCTGGACAGAGGAAAAATTCAGCACTGGGTCTTTATTAAACATTATCATTTATTTTGCTTATGGATAGCTCCTTTATTTCAAACAGAAATATTCCATATTCACTGGAAAGTTTTTTTCTGTTTTTTTCATGCCTGTTGGAAAGAGTTAGAATTAAAACAAAACAAAACAACAATAAGGAAAAGAAAAAGGCTTGGATACATGCAAATCATACTGAGTGTTGCCAAATGTATTAAAAGTAGCAGAGTTTTTTCTAAGTTACCTTCTTGTAAATGGAGGACAAACAATCACTGGCAGCCTGAAGCCCCTCTGGAAAAATGGACAGAGCCAATGGGACCAAAAGTCTGTTTGCACCCAAAAAAAGCCAAGCTGGGAGCTGCTCAGGGGAAGGGACAGAAAGAGGCTCCCTCTGCAAAGGGAGTCAGGTCTCCTCCTTGGAACACGAAGGAGAGGAAGTTTTTCCCACTTTCCTGCCCTCCCCCAGGTTTGGGATCCAATGAAATTCTGGCTTCAAAAAGCCAAAGTGCACATTCCAGCACTGCTGCTCTGGGGTGATCCATTTCCCATGGAAAATGCAATAAACCCAAACCCCTGTCTTAGAAACACCTGGAACATTTTAGAAATGAAGCACTTCTGGTCCAGGGGGCAACAGCCACAGCCAAGTGACCCCAAGGCTTTCTGAGGCTCTAAATCCCAGCTGGCTGTGTGGCAGTGAGAGAGAGATGAACCCCAGCTTTGTTTTACCTCTTTTAACCCTTCAGTACCACGGTCTCTTTTTGTCAGTGATGCTCCTGAGCCTCCTGTGTGTCTCTCCCAGAATGGATCAGATGCTCCCATTAAAAGCTCAGGAGTTTTTACAGCTGGGTTTCACTGAATAAATCCTGGGCAGGCACAGGTGCCAGCCTGGGTTTGGTAAGGCTGGAGGGTGTTTGTTGTCCAGGCACTGTGCAGGCTGGGATTTAACCCTGCCTCAGGAAAACAAAGCTCTCCCCCTGGGCTGGGCTCACAATATTGAGAGGAGCACCCCTGGTTAATATGAGCAGATTTTTAACCCCTGGTTTGTGTGTGAGCAGATTTTTGTTGTGTCTCAGCAGCCACGCCTCTCACCAGTGATTCCTGAAGTCAGGAGTGGGAAGCATTGAAGGTTTATCCCAGGCAGGTCCCCTTGGGGTGGCTGCTGTCTGTCCATCAGAGCAGCTGAAATCCAGCACTGAGGAAGGAGAGCCCTTCCCTGCACAGCCTGGGCACATCCCTGCTCCCTTTTCTTGCCCTTCTGAGGTTTTGCAGCCCCTTGGAGATGCATTTCTGAGAGAGCCAAAAGCACAGCACACCACTAATGCTTCAAAACACCTGGCCAGCTTTTAGAAAATACAAACACTCTACGTGATCACTTTTATGTGTTCTTCGAGAAGAAAATCTCTGACATTCGTGGCACAGGGGGAAGGCAGCGGCTGGGACTCCTGGAGCATCCAGGAGCGGGAACAGACCCCCCCAACTCGGAGGTTTTAAGTCATCCTTGCTCAAGGTGCCCACCCGAGGGCTGGACATCATGTCTGTGGTGTGGCAGCAGGGAGCTCCCCAGCCCTGGCTGTTCTGTCTGTCTGCTCCGAGTCCGTGCTGCCAGCCTGGCCTGGCCCAGCCCTCAGGTCCTCCTGGCTGTCCCCCAGCCCCTCCTGCCCCTCCAGATCACTGACCTGCCCCTCCCCGAACTCCAGGATGGTCGGCAAATTGCCCTGCTTGGGGCAGCGCCTCTTCAGGCTGACCAGGAAGGGTTGGGGCAGCGAGAAAATATCCACGTTGTTGCCCAGGTCGATCCAGGTGACGCTGGGGAACTTCTTGGGGTCCTTGAGGGTCTCGGTGAGGTCCCTCAGGATGGCCTTGGTGAGGCGGTTGCCGTTGAGGGCCAGCGTGGTGAGGCGGGGCAGGCCGCAGAGCGCGGGCAGCAGCTGCAGCAGCATCTCGTCCGTCAGCTCGGTGAAGCACAGCTCCACCGTGTCGATGTGCTCCGAGCTGTGCTCCAGGTAGGACGTGACCCTCTCCAGGTCCTTCAGGGTCAGAGGGATGCCAGACAAGTCCACGGTGTTGTCCTGGGGCTTCCCCATCAGCACGGCCTTCAAGCTGCGGGGGAGGCAAGGGCAGGGGGGTTAATGTGGGGGGATGGCTCTGTTTGGGGGCAAGAATGGGAGTTATGGAGAGATTTCATGGAGGATTTCAGCTGGGGTTCATGGAGAATGTCCAAGAGATCTTCTCTAGAGGGTGTCTGTGCTGCTGGGGGTCACAGAGACATTTCAAGGTTTCGTGAGGAGCCCACATTCAAACCCCATCATTCAGGAGTGCAAAGTTCATTTTTACAACCCCTGGAACAGAAAGGTTATCCTGGCTGCTCAGAGCCTTTCCTGCTGATTTTAAAGGTGCAAAAAAAGGGTGAGGAAACCCTTGATCAGACAGGCAGGAATTGCTGTGTGACATTTCTCATCAGGAAGCTCTTTAAGCAGGAGGACACATTTTTTGTCCTCTCAGCTACACAGGTGGGAAACTGAGACCCCAAGCTTAGCAAATGAAGAACAGACACCTCCACGGTGGTTTGATCTCATTTGCAGTGTGTGAAACCTGTGGTGTCTTCAGTCTCACCACAGAGGAGATGAGCCCTACAAGAAACCCTCAGATAAATACATTTATTCTCACAATGGCCCTACAGAGATTTATGAGCATGAGCTGGGCTGGAGTTTCGAAGGTGAATTTATCTCCAGCAAAGCTCTGCTGGCAAACCAGGTGCCAAGGGTGGTTTGTTAATGAATTATCCTGGATACCTGAGGAGGTGGAAGGAGCCCTGTGACTGCTGTGTCAGCTTGGTGGCCTCAGGTGTCTCCTAAAATGGCCCAGGAATTCAATGCTGTGGAGAATTCTGTAATGCTGCTGCTCTGGCTGCTCTGGGAGTGGTTTTTCAAAGCTTCCCATGAGGGGTGATGCCCAGAAATTCCAAAAAAGGGGGGAAATGTGAGTTTTGGCCAAAAAATCCACGCCCATAAATTGTGTTCCAGTTAAACCCAGAGCTGCTCCAAATCCAGAGCTGCAATTTGGTGTTGGCAGCTGCTTCTCTTGGATATCTACAGCCACATCCTTTTTTTGGGAGCAGCCCCGTGTGGGACCAAGGTAATGCCTCAGTAACCACTTCTACCCACCTAAAAAAACCCCAAATTTCTCTTCTCTTACAGTCCTTGAGCACCAAAGCAGCATCTCACTCCAAACAAAGCACAGAGTACCCTGTGAATCAGGAATAACCATTTAACAGCATGGCTAAAACGCAGCCAGGGGTTGATCCTGTTTTTATCCATTTTTTCCTGTAATTTCTTGTGGGATGTCTGGTGTGGCTTCAAATAAACAAAGTTAAGGAGATAACAAAGGGGGAATGGGGACAGCTTCAGCTATTTTTTAATTTTTTTCTTGTTTTCAGCTGCTTTCAGTATTGTTGCACATTTGTATTTTCTCTTGGAGCGTGCATAGGATTTCTGCCAGCCAGGAAAAGGAGATTTCTCCCTGGGGTTCTATCCTTTCCCCCCTGAGAGGGATTTAGCTGATACCCAGTGGAACAGATTGAGTCTCTTGTACAAACTGCCTTTTCACCCTGCTGATGAGCAAAAAATTCTCCTGAATCCCCAGGTCAGAGTGGCCCTAGGCTTGTTCTGGGGGAGGCTTTGCCCTCCTGTCCCTGGGGAACCAACAAACAAACCCCAAACAGGATTTCATCCAAACAGTCCCGTGGCTGTTCTGAGCCAGCTCGTGGAAATCAGGGGGGTATTTATGTTAACAAACAGCTGGAAAAGCTCTGAGCCCTGCCATAAAAATTGGCCACAGAACGGCCCCAAATCTCAGGAGGAAAACCTTAACTATTAAACAAATCCCTCTGAGCTTTAGTGGGGGATCAGTTACACCCACTTGGTTTCATCCTCACATTTTACAAGGCTGTTCCATAGGGAAAACACTAATTTTTTCTCCCCCCAAGCTGGGGTTTTGCCCAGTATAACACCAGGATTGGGAATAGAGCCCTTCACTAAGCTCACACAATTCATCAGCAGGATGCTGATTTATCCACGCTCACGCTGAGCTAAAAGCTCTCCCCCATGGAATCAGATCAGAAAATGTTGTCATAAACAGGAATATTGATGTTTAGATCAAAGGGAATTAAAAGAAAGGGGTTTCCTCCTGGTTTAAATTCATGGCACAGCTCTCAAGCGCTGCACAAATCATGATATGTGTCGTGTTCTGAAGGAAAATTGGGATGTTCAGCCCAATTCCTTGCAAGGCAAAGGAACAGCTCAGGGAAAATGAAGAGGCAGCCCCAGAGAATGAGGAATTACAGCAAGAAATTTATAGAGACACCTGGTGAGAAAACTATTTATGAAAATGTCAGTGAAACATTACTGGGTGTAATGAGTCACCCCCCCAAAAACCCAGCCCAACAAAAAAAGGTAAAATCCTGAGATAAAAGATTTGTCCTGAAATAATGGTGGTAGCAAGGATCAGTATTAAAGTGCTTTTTCAAAATCCCTGTTCCAAATGATGGCAGTCAAACACTGGAATAGAGATTTGGGAAAGGAAGAAATACAAAGAAATGCTGCAAATTCAGTGATGATTTTGTGTAAAGGGTTGAGAATCCCCACCCTCAGAGGAGGAATCAAGACAAATAAATACAATTATTTAGCTTAAAGAGGGAATGTGACTTAGATTATAATATATTGTATATTGAATATCCTGTATTATTTCATATTATATATATATATATAATATATCCATATAATGGATGGATAAAAAGGAGATAAGAATAAAATGTTCTTTTTTCATCCCTCTTAATGCAGGATCTGAGGACGCCTCCTGATGCTGAAAGACTGAATTCTCAGGGGATAAAAGGAGCTCAAATTAACCTCCAGCCATGGGATATCCCTGAGATCATGGACTTTGTGGGAGGTCCCAGGTGGACAGAGAACTGCTGTGGCTGAGAACATCTAAAATCATGGTAGAATTAAAAAAAAATAAAATAAAAAAAAATTGGCTGTGGACTAACTGAGTTTCAGGAGCAAACAAAATTCTGCAATTCACCCAGATGGAGTGACCAGAATTGGAGTTGCCAAATTCTCCAAAATTTAGAGACAGGAAGTTCTTCCTTTGGGCTCATCCTCATTTTTTTAGTGAGTTTACACACACCCAGTGTGGGCACTGCTGTGATTGCTCCTGAGCTGCTCCAGCTCCTTGGTCACAAAGGTTTGGAGCTTTATAAACAGCACAGTTTGAAGCCTCTGTTCCACAGAGCTTGGGAAAATCTCCCTCCTTAGAGATTCCCAGGGTAAAGAGGATTTTTAAAATACATAAATTTCAAAATATGGAACTTTAAAGCCCCTTTTGAGCTTTAAAGTAAATTCATTAAAAATTCCTAAGTCTTTGCTGTTAAAAAAGCACCAGTGGAGATTAATTATTGTTCTCTCTTCTTGTTCCAAGAGCCTTCCCAGTTTTGCCAAGGTTTGCACTTTTCATGTCATAAACTCCAGACATCCCTGCTGTAACATCATCCCTGTGCTACCCAAATTCCAGCCTGTTCCTCCTGCAAACTCTTGGATTTTGGGGGTTGGGAAGGGCAGGTTGCTCAGCCTGGAGCTCCTCACTCTGGCCCTGACATGTGACATCAAAATTAACTTTATTTTGGCTGTTTATAGAATAATAGTGACTGCTGGGAATGCTCTGTGGGAATCACAACCCTAAACAGCATCTCCAAAAAAAAAAATCCCCAAACATTTGGGCTGTTCCTTGGATTCAGCACAGGAATTTTTAAGCATCTTAAGAGCAAACCTGAAGGGAAAGCTAAAATTGTCCCTGAATCTGCCTGTGGCAGCAGGATCCCCACAGTGACCCCCTGTGCTGCTCCAGGAATAGCTCTGTGCTCTCACAGCTTCCCAAATTCCCAAATCCCCAAATCCCTGCCTTTTCCTTGGCTCCACACCAAGCTCCAGGCCTGCCCCACCTCCATCCCAGGCAGAAGCTGGGGGTGTTTGATGGGAAAAGGGAATTCTGTGCTCTGGGGACTGGCAGGGCTCATGGAATCAGGAAAGTCTCGATCCATAAATCCTTCCCAGCAGAAGGATAAAAGTCAGGAGCTGAGGTTTACAGTTCTTTACTAAACCTGTGGATTCTTGGAATGGTTTGGGCTGGGGAGGGAAGGGAAAGGTTCTTGCTCTGTTTCAGAACCATCATTTTCCTCCCCTTTTTTTTTTTTCTTTTATTTCCTGCTAAACAAAATGCTAAAAATAAGCACTTGGGAGCCATCAAAATGCTTTGCTGTAATGATAACTCTATTTAATTTAGTGAAATAAACAAAAGTAAATTTCTTGTTGTTGAAGCTCCATTTTCCTATCCCATCCTCCCCAAAATAAAATCTATTTATATCATCCTTGCAATGATACCATTTGCTCCCAAACCTCTGATTTTATGCAGAAATTGTTGGAATTTTTCCAACAAACTCTGCTCCAGAGGAATAAGGAGCTGCAGCTGATAGAACCTGGATTTGCAGGAGAGGCAATTTGAACAAATGCCCAGAGAAAAACAATCAGGAATTCAAAGGAAAACAACACGTTGGGCTCATTGCTTCTGAAAATGACTCCCTGGAAGAGAACTGGCTCGAAATAAGGATTTGTGTTACAATAAATGAGAGTTTGCCATAAAACAAAGAGCATTTTCTTCAAATTCTAACACAGGAGGGGGAAAAAAAGCTGGAAATACTCTTGGAAAGGGACTTTTATGATTGGGTAGATACAAAAATACCCAAATTTTATTGGATTTACATGAGCAACTCTCCACTAGGGAGTGAGGAAGCTGGGCTGGTTAGGAAAAGGACCTTTAAATCCATTTTCAGCCCTCGGTGTCCAAAGGGAAGAGGCCACAGGAAAAGAAATTCCTAATAACTTGCTCATAAAAACACACAACTGGCTGCCAACATGTGTAAAAAAAAGTGAAAGAAGAGGAGGAAAAAAGAAAAGGGAGAGGGATGGGATGGAGAACAGCAGTGCTGGCCAGGACTCCAGCACTTTTCTGGAAAAGCAGGATGGAGATTTCCCTAAAATCCGTAATTCCAGCCTCTCCCTTTGGTTTTGTTGCTGCTTTGTTTGATTTTTGGAAGGAATGACTCCATTAACAGCCTGGATGTGACCCCAAAAGTGAGGGGAGAGTGTGGCTGCTCCTGCTCTGTCCCCTCACCATAAATTGAGTTTTGCAGATGGAAATTGGGGCTGGTGTTAATTATCTCCATCCCATTCCAGAGCCTGAGGAGTTTTGGGATGGGAGAAACACCCAGGCAACAGCTCCAATTCACCTCTGCCCACCAAAATCCTCTCCCAGCCCTCAAATCTGCCAGTGGTGTTGTCCAACAACCAAAAAATCCAGGAAAAAATTGTGGAGAACTCCCGGTATCCAGGCCCTCGCTGAGGGTTTGAGGTTCACACTTTGCAGAGGTTGTTTGTGTTTCCTGTTCTGTAAAATAAGTTGAATTCCATTCATACAATGGGGAAAACCCCAAGATTTTTAGGGGTAGGGAGATGAGGGGAGAGAAGTTTCAACTCTGATCCTCCAGCCGAGTTTTCTCATCAGAAACCAACCCAAAGAAATGAAAAAAAAATAAAACCCTCTCCCAACTGCTCTTCCTGCAATTAGGGAGTGATCAGCTGCCAAAATGTGTGCCTGGGGCTTGGCTTTCCCTAAAATGTTTATTTTATTGGAGCACAGATCACATTTGGAAGAGTTTAGGCAGGCTGAGGTCCCCTCTTGCTCTGATGAGAGCCAGAGCACGAGAGGCAGCCGCCAGCCCGGCTCCCAGGGTCCTGCTTGTCCCTCTCCTTCCTTGGGAAGGGATTTTTTCCAGAGCCAGGAGCTGCCATCACCCCCTGTTTTTCCCTTTCTCCCCCCAGTCCTTGGCAGGTCCCTATTCCAAGCCAAATCCTGCCCTTCCCACCAAAATCCCAACAGCTCTGGTGTCCAAAGTGAAGCCCAACACGGATCCTGCCACACAGGGAAAACTGCAGCTCCTGTCCCTGGAGAGGACAGGGAGCCATGGGATGGATCTGTGATGTCCCAGGTGGGGCTGGTGGCCTCCAACCACATCCAGGGAGGTCAGGAAACCCTCCCAGAGCACAGAATATCCCAAAGAACTTCCAGGGATTTGTGCTGGAGGAGCTGCACAGCCAGAGGAAGAGGAGATGGACACAGTGAGGCAGCCAAGAGCCTCTCACCTGATGTTTGGCTAGTTTTTAATCAGAATTTGCACATCTATCGAGCCAATAAAGCTTTGTTTCGCCTGGTTTTCAACACACAGGTGTTAAATTGGCCAAGCAAACCCCGTTCTTGTGGCCATCCTGCTCCCCTGCAAGGGCTCCCAGAGGTTGGGATGGGATCCCTGGGATTAGGCAGCCTTGGGATAAGGAGCCTTGAGCATGTTGGGCTGCTCCTTCACACCCTCCCTGTCCTGGTGCTGGAAATTCCAACCCTGGGATGCATCTGCTTCACATTAACACCAAATACTGGGTCCCCCTCAGCCCAGCAGAACAGAGGCACTATTGTACCCCCAGCTCCCCTCCAGTGAGGAATAACAGGATACACAACATGACCCACTGCTGCTTCCCTGCCCCTGCCTTCAAAAGAAATAGGGATTTTTTGGGGTGGCTTTTTCATTTTCTCTTTCCAATGAGAGGATTTCTCAGCCCCTCTCCTCTGTAACTGCAGCAGAGGTTGAAACTGAATTTTTGGCACCCTGTGGGTTGCTTTTCCTGCTGGGCACAGTTTTTGGTGCAGTTATTTCATTTCAAGATCCCCTTCCCTGAGCCCAGAGGCAGCAGAAAGCGGCTGCAGCCGCTCCTGCAAAGCCAAACAAAGGGAAAAATCCAGGCAACAGCTTGGGCTGCCCAAAGCAAACTCCCTCTTCCCCAGCTCTCCATTGCTTTTGGCAGGTTATTTCCCTGCTGACGGGGGATTCCAGCCCCCAGCTCCCCCCAGAGATGAAAACAGAGCAGGGAGCAGAGGTGGAGCTGGCTGCCAAGCGGGTATTACAGAGCAGGAATGTGATCCTCTGCTCTCAGCAGCCAAACACTGCCCAGCTCCTCCATCCCCACAGCTCGGCAAATTCTGCTGGACGAGCAGGAAAACCACAAAAGCCTTCCCTGGATTTTCCCTGGCTGCCTGTTTGGCTTCTCTGCTCAAACACAACATGCAAATATTTTGCTTTTTCCTCTGCTCTCTGCACCCACCGGTGGTGAGGGTTTGTGTCACTGAGCTGGCTGCTCAAGGAACGCTGCTGGAAAGATCAGCCCAACAAATTTGTCCATATTATGTCAACACACACTTTTTGTTTTTCCCCTCAAGTCTCCAGCTCATCGTCTTTGGGATAACGAGTCCCCTTTGTGGGGGGTGACCCAGCAGCTGATGGAAGCAGGGAATGCAGGAAGGACCGGCTCCAGATGGGCATTTCTGCCCGGCCAGGAGCTACCAAGGGATAATCCTCATTCCCCAGAGCACGGAGAGGAGTGACCTGCAGCACACGAGGATGGATTCATCCCAAAAAAACCACCCCCAGCTCCACAGTCTGGCGCTAATCCTGGACAAGGGGGGAGTAAAACACCTGGAAGAACATATTGCCACCCTAAGCTGGACAAAAGGAATCAGCCTTGGGGCTGAGCGCCTCGTTTGACACTGGGATATGTCAAAACACAGGCTGGAAAAACCAGAATGTGTCCAGGGGCTTTGGACCTTTTCCTGGAGGTGACAAAAGCCCCTTTTGAGATGCAAAAGAACCTTCTGTGCTTCAGATGCTCCAGAGGGGTTGTTTTTTCCCCACCGCATCTCCCAGAGGATGATGGGGAGCAGAGGGGTGTATGAGGATGAAGGAGTGGAAGGGTTTGTGTCACCCATGGGGACTCTCAGGGGACAGACAGAAACCCCCGGTGATGATGGCACAGCCCCCCGCTGTCGCGTTATTTTAAAGCTAATTTAAAGTTATTTCCATGCAAAGAGAGCAGCAGCAGCAGCAGTGGGAGGTGGGAATTGGCCGCCGAGTTAAGTGATGGATGAGCTCACTAAACACCTTCATTCACCGCCTGAAAGGGCTGCCGAATTAAAATAAATGTAAGGAGCGCTTAACAAAGCTTCATCATCGAGCTTGATTGTCTTAATTGGGAAATAGAGCCCGGGTGACAGCCAGGCTGGGCTGGCTGGGGTTAAATGGGAACCGCTGCTGGGAGCGATGCTTTTCCCCCATGGAGCAGCATCCCGGCCCCAGATTGCCCCTCACCACCTAAAAAAAGGAGCCAGCGTCTGTTTGAGACAAGACAAATCATCACAGAGTGTCTGGGCGACTTCCAAGCCCGGGAGATGAATTATTTTCCCAGCTGACTCTCTTGTTTAATAACAATTTCTACCGCTTGGTTCCCGGCTCCGCAGCCCGAGTGGCGGGGATGGATTTAAATAATCCCCGCCATGTGTCCATGGAAAATCTCATTTCCACTCTGCCCAGAAGCAGAGGAGTAATTATTACCAAAAAAAACCCCCCAAAATTAAAAACCTCACACTTTTCACCATCAAAGGCCTTTTCTAATTAAGCACCAAACTAAAAAACACATTTAAAGGAGGCACAAGCCCCCAAGTACGAGGAGGTGGGAGGGGAGAGATGTTCCCTCTGAGGGGAGGAAAACCACCACGTTTATTCCTCGATCCAGCTGCAGGAGGAAAGAGGAAAGAGGAGGATGAGGGTGGCTTGAAATCAAGGTTTTAAATCCCAGGTAGTGCCTTAAAAACCCGAAGTTTATAAGGCTGCAGCAAAAGTGTGATGGAAAAGTCAGTGGGGAGGGGTGTCCTGCTGCTCCAAATCACCTCATCCCAGCCTTGGGTTGTTCCTGCTTTATTTTCCAGCATTTCTGGCTGTCGGGAGCAGCAAAAACAATTTAAGCCTTTGTCAGGGTCAATATTCACCAGTGTGGGGGAAACGGTGCTTTGCAGTTTGGGCCAATTGATTCCAACTCTGGGGCAGCCCAGACAAGGAGCAGGGGAAGGGCTCATTTTACACATTGAGCCAGTGGAAAAGCTGAGGTCCCTTCCATGTGCCAGCCCTGTGCCACCAGCCCGGGTGGCATTTCAGTGTCCATCAATTATTGACTGTTCAGCTCCAGCAGCTTGAAATGCAGCTCTTGGTTAATGCCAGCTCTTGGCTGGGCAAGGTGTGCCAGGAGCTGCAGCCTCTCCATGGGCAGGGATAACCTCTCCCCCAACTCAGCTGGGAAAACAAAACTCATTTCCACCCCAAACCTGCTGATCTGGTGGCCAAATAGCTCTCAGTGGCAAGGAGTGGTTTCAGCACCTGCTTGTTCAGGTTTTCCAGGTTTTCCAGGAAGCAGATCCACAGCTCCCACTCCAATAGGCACAAGAAAATCAGATTTCCCCAGAATATCATCAACACTAACTCCCTGGAGTTATTTAAAGGATACCTGGAGGCATTTAAAAGATGTGGAGATGTGTTCTTGGCTTAGTGGTGGATTTGATCTCAGAAGGTTTTTCCAGCCTTAATGATCCCACAATGGTGGCAGCTCCTTTAATTGCCACAAGCCACATGTTGCAGAATTATTTCTCAACCACAGCACTCACAAATCTTTACTCCCCTTGATTTGCAGCATTCCACCTTTCCCCCCACATGAGGCATTTCATCTGTTCACATCTTAGCCCCATTTTCAGCAGCCAAAGGGCTCTGACTCTTTAAATTCAACAAGAAGCATCACAGCATTTTCCTTCTAAGCCTCTGGAGCCTGAACTGTGGTGTCTGGTGGTCTGTCCTGAATTCTCTGTGCTTTTGGGCCCTTCAGCATCATCCAGCAGGGAAAGGAATTCCTTGGGTCTGTTTTCAGCCTCTGTTTTGCTGTAACGTTGACACAGCTGGGAGCAGATCAGGACATCCCTGTGCACTCTCAGGTCCATCCCTCCCTGCCTGACATCCTGTCCCCAATCCAGGGATAAAGTGCAAGCCAGGGACACCCTGGCACCCTGAATTTATACCCCACTAGCCTGAAAAGAGAATTATTTTACACCAAAGCCTCTTAGTGCTGCGCATTATCGACTTTAAAATTACACAGCTTTCTTTTTTTTCTTCTTTTTTTTTTATTCCTCTCATTCAAGACATCCATCTCCAGCTGGATGGAATCCTTTCCTTCTTCCCACTCAACCTGTGCTGGATGATTGCTGCTGTGTTCCTCCTCTCCCCTCCAACATCACACCCCACTCCCACCAGGACAAAACATTTCACCACGGTTTTTGCACAGTCACAAAACCCTGGGGCTGCCAGAGGGGATGTCTGCACATTAAACAGCATTTTTGGAGAAGAGATTCATTGGAATTTCTATATAACAAGGAGCTCCAGGGAGCTGCATCCCAGCTTCAGCAGGCTGGGATTTTCCCTCTTTTCTAGGAAGCAGCTTGGACACATTTAACCTCAGGTTTGACCTGCCCACCCCACTCAAATCCATCTACTGGGGTTCCACGAAAAATCCCAAATCCCAGCTAGGCACATGCAATGGAGCAGCCCCAAATGTTGCTCCCATTCAGATACCTTGGGAAATGGATTTCCACAAAGCCAAGGAGCAGTCTGGAAGTCACTCAGTGCATCAGAGGGCACAAACACAGCAGGGACTGTGCTTGCAGCCAGGCATGTGCCACAGGGAATCAACTCAAGGGGCAGCACCCCGAGCAGCACTGGGAACAGAGCGACTGACAGGGCAAATCAGGGTTTGTTCCCAGCCCAGCCATAAGAGAAAGAGAAAAGTCACATCTTGAGTAGCTATAAAAAGTCCAGAGAGCCCCAGACTGGCAGATGGAGGAAATGCCCCATGGCCATGGAGGAGAGTGAGGTGAGGAGGAGAGAGGTGATGAAAAGGGCATTCCTGGGATAAAATTACATCCAAATATTTCTCCTTATTGGTACCTCAAAAAGTTCTTCTTTTTCCTCTTTGTGTGCCCTGAACCCCATCAAAGCTCCTCATTTGCTGTGTGGAGAAGAGCCAAATCCCACAGCCCTGCTGGGACCAGCCTCCTCCTGCTCTTCAGCACCACAAATTCCCAAACATTTCTGTCAAAGCACAGAAAATATTCCCAATTTATTAAGCTGGCTGAGCCCTGTGTGAACCCCACCAAACCAAATGTGTCTCCCAGAGGTTTTCTACTCTCTCTCCCAAAAATCTTAGCTCATTTCTGTGTCACTCCAGGCCTTCCCATCACATTTATTAGAGAGGATTGCTCAGTGCCTGTGGTTAACCCTTCCCATTCCCAGTTATCCAAAGGGATTTCCCTTTGCACCAAACAGCTCTGCTGCCTGGGGACTCCTTCCAGCACAGCCAAGGTGGTGACAAGGGACAGCCACACATCAGACACTTTGCAAGATGTTTTTGATGGCCATTCAATATTTCCAGAGAAAAGCCTCATCCACCTTGGCCAGGCTGGGATTCAAATGCTGAATTTCAGGAGTAAACAGAGATTAAACCTGAATTTCCAGCCTTCAATTACAAAAGGAGGGTAGGACACGCTCAGAGGTGGCTCCACAGAGGGGGAACAGCTCTTTTAACAACAACCAGGCACGGGCAGACAGGAGCTGGGATTTAGTGCCCATCCTGGGAATGAACTGAGCCACCAAACCAGGGATTGATCTCCTGAGGATTCATGGACTCAGTGACCACACAGGGGACAGCCCTCGGCTGTGGTGATGTGACCCAGCAAAGCTCACCCTGGCCAGGAGCAGCTCTGACCCTCAGCCACCTCCTCCTGAGGGGTGCAGGACACACCTCTAAGCCAGGGCTGAGCATCCCTCTGCTTCCCAACCCCACTTCCCAACCTGAAGAAGCACCGGGAACCAGAGCTTTGCTTTTCTCCCCACCCAGAGCCTCAGGGATGCTGGAAAGAGCAGAGAGGTTTGGGAATCACCTGCTTTTCACTTCAAAAGGTGGAAAACGACACCACCACCCCAAATCACTGAACATTCATAGCATCCTCTGTCCTCTCTGCTCCCTGGGACAGCCGTGGAATGTCCATGGAATTACATCCCATGGACACAGGGAGAAGGGATCACCCCACACACTTCCCAAAGACTCCAGCTCCCACATTCCCTGTTCCTGCAGCAGCTCCAGCACACACACACACACAGAGAAAAGGGATTTTAATCTGAGACCCTGCACAGTCCTGCTCCAGCCTCCTCCCACTGCCTGGATTTGTGCTGGAAGCTCTGAAGGGACCATTTATTGCAGGAGCTCCAACTTCTCTTGCTCGCCCACCAGCTGCCACAGCAGAGGAGGATTTCCAGCCACAAACATTCCCTTTCTGTTTTCCAAAGGGCTTCTCCCACCATGAAAACTCATTTTTAAATGATTTTTTCCTTTGTAAAGCAATGCAAGCAGGCACTGCCAACATGAAAGCCCAGCATTCCTGCAGGACAGAAATGTTTTGTGCCCCAAATGAAATCAGGAGTGGGATGCTAAAAGATCATTCCTGCATTCAAAATAAGGCTGCTCAACCTCTGTAAATTTATCACTAGATCCAAACACCTTCTGTTCTAACAGCTCTCTGCACCTGAATGCCAAATGCCATGGAGAACATCCAACCCTCAGGTAACCCGGGATTCAATCTGCCACAGCCTCACAGAGCCTCCACACTTCCAAAAGCTGTCTCGAATTACTAATCTTCCTGCTATTTTCAAGGTGATTTCTAATGATTTCAGAGGATGAAAGGAGTTCAGGCTGAGTCCCAGGTGTCACCAGCAGAAAGGACAAGTGGCAAAGACAAGAGTGGGCTGGAGCTAAGGAAAACCACTGGAAAACCCAGGAGAAGTGAGAAAAGGATCAGCTCCTGGCTCTTTCCAGGTGCCAGCACTGGGGGATTTGCAGGAGTGAGGGCTGGGAGCTGTGAAACAAAAATTTGGGTTAGAAAGTGCAGAAAGTGCAATGTTGGCTCAGCCTGGTGAGGACACCCCCAGTATGAGGCTTAGGCTTCATTTTGGGGGTTTCTCTGCTTATTGCAGAACAGCAGCAGAGATAAAAACCCCACAAATTTAGGTCCAGATTGACCCCATTTAATTCTATTTAAAGTGAGCTGCTTCACCCTAAATGGTACCTCTGTTTTATGCAGGGGCATTAAAGGAATTGTGTGCAGAAAAAAATAAAAAAAAATAATAAAAAAAAGGGTCTAGCTGATGTAAATTTGGAGTTACAACGTGAATATTTGATATTCCTTCAGCTGGTGCCCGCTGCCCCATCATCCTGCCTGCTGCATTCCTGGCTCATTGCTACCACAACCGGGAAAGGACCGGGATATCCCCAGGGGATGGTTTCCCCTGGGAAACACCTCCTCCCTCCCAGCCCCTGCTCCACAGCAATTGCGGGAGCTTTGATTCCCGGTTTTTGGCCTTTGTGATGCTGACTGCGAGCGCTTGGCAGCAGCAGGAGCGGGGAGATTCCAGGAGCAGGGAGATTCCAGGAGCTAATTCCACACTCGCTGGTCCAACCGTGGGATGGAATCGTGTCCCCAGGCAGAGCCAGGCGCAGGGAAATGAATTTAGCAGGCTGGCTTCATCCTGCTGCTGTTGGCTTTCCCTGATTCTCATCCCTGGATGTTTAATGTATTCCGAGGGAGGCGCGGAGACAGCGAGGGAGAGCCAGACAGATTTATAATGTGCCAAAAAAATAAGGTCATTTGGCAGAGGTTTGGGTGCTGCGGTGCCAGGGCTGGGAATGTCTGCCTGGATTTAGGGAGCACACCCAGCCTGGGAGGAGATGGGATTGGGAAGCACAGCCTCCCCCTCTGCCTGGCCAAAAAATCAGCTCCATCCTCTGTCTCCATCCTCCTCCTCCTCCTCCCTCTCACCTGCAACGGGCACGGTGGCTGTGGGATGAAGGAAAGGGATTTTCCCTGCAACACACACAGAGAAAAGGGTGGATCTGTGATGTTGGGGAGCTCCTGCAACAGCTGGCATTGTCCGAGCCAGGGCAATGCCAACACCTGTGAATGGGAGCCCATGGTTCCCTTGGGAGCTGCACAGGGCACTTGGAAACCCCAGCCCAGAGCACGATGCTGTCTATAAAATCTCTATTTTATGGCATTTAGACCTTCCAGCAAAGGGTTCAACTCACAGCCACCTCAAAAAAAGAGCATCTCAACCAGAAATCCAGGAAAATCCCACTCTCCGAAGCCTGGCTGGAGAACCAGCAGCCAGAGTCCCACCCTGAGGTCACTTCCATGTGGTCAGGGCTCGCTGACAGCCAAAACCTCATCCCAAAACCTCATCGCTGCTCCTAAAGCCCTGGAAAACCTCAGCTATTTCCCGGCTGCTCCAGGGAAAGGCTGCAAATAAAGCCTTGCAAATCTCGGGCACGGGGCTGTGCTCACACCACTGCTCATCCCGGGCTGGGGGTTAAGGACAGAGACAGAGGGACACAAAGCAGGGCTCGAAATGTGTTCATTTCCAAGGATTTCGTGTGGTTTTGGGGCTCTAAAGAGCTCGGCGATGCAGCATCGCTGTGACTTGAACAATGCCCTATGATGGGGTGCTAAGGGGTGAGCATTTCCTACTCTAATTAAGAGGAAACCCGGCGGTAATGAACTGCTGGGTCATTAGAGCTGCTGTGCCCGTGGGGCACAGCCTGGGAGCTCCAACACTCCCCACTTTCTGCTGCTTTATTGGAAACTGAAAATTTTACCCATCAACACACCTTAAAAGCCACCAAAAATGCGGGTAACGCTGCTAATGAAGTGCATTTCTCCGCGTTCTGGTCTCTCAGGACAGCACTTTGTAAGGATGATGAGCCAGATCCCTGGGAGATGCGCTCCTAATCCTCTCTGGCTGCTCAATCCTTTATTTCCTTGTGTCTTTTTCTCCTCCTGCGGCCGCGTTCCTCCCCTCTCTTTACCTATCCCAGTTTTTTCCATTGGATTAATTCCCATTACAGCTCCATTACCACCAAAACTCTCCTGGGACCACGAGCCAGCACCTGGATACAAATCCTGACTCTCCCAGATTGCGGCTTTGTTTCTATTTCTCGCTTCCTTAAGCAAAAATAATAAATATATAATGCCCAACATCAGGAAAACAAGCAGCCCTTTCTATTCCCATCAGCCTCATCCACAGGTTTCTCAGCTCTGTGGATCCAGGATGGCACCAGATGGGAATGAGGTGAGGAGGGGATTTAGGTTATTTTTCCCCTGTTTTTAACAACAAAATTCCTTCTGTGTAAGCTGGAAGCCACGGTGTGCACGGTGCCCCTACATTAATTACCAGCTAATTAGGAGCTCTGGGTGCAGTTTGGGAGACAAAGGATGTTTGGAGGATGGATGGCTCAGGCTTTCCAGACCATTCCTCCTCCCCAGGCACTGAAGTGCTGCTCTCCTCTGCAACAGGGAAAGGAAGATGGAAATAGAGGAAAACGCCTCTGGGGGAGCACGAAGGAACCAGAAATGGGGGAAATGCTGGTGAGATTGGAGAGGAAGGAGGACTCTGGAGGTTGTGACAAGCTGGGGCACCCCAGCTCCCTCGCAGCTCTGAGCTCTGACCCCTTCATCCCGGTGGATTTGTTCCTCCTGTCGCTGCAGGGAGCAGCTGGCAGCTCCCACATTTACCAAAACCATCATGGAAAACCTCAATTCCCACCGTCCCCAGCCCCGTGGTGGCCCTGAGGGGTGGCAAGGCCAGCTTGGGGACAGTGACCCAGCAGGGACTCACCAGGACTGCGGCTTCCTCTTCATGATGCCCTGGCGTCTCCACTGCGAGTGGGGGCTCAGGTGGTAGGTGAGCTGCCTGCAGAGCTTCTCCATGGCTCCCAGGGAGTCCCCTTCCTGCAAAAACATGAGAAGGACACCAGCTGAGGGCTCTGCAGCAATGCCATCACACCCACAGGATGCCCCAAGCTCACAGTGGCTCCAGCTGGGAAGCCTTAAGGGACCATGCTCAAAACTGCCTGGAAAGGGGGGAAAAACCTCTCTGATTGCTAAGATTCTGCAGTACTATTATTATTATTATTATTATTATCATCATCATCATCATCATCATCATCATTATCATCATTGTTATTATTTTGTTGCTATTATTGTTACTATATTGTTATTATTCCACCGTTACCATTTGACACCATGAAACAGCTTCCAGCAGTAAAATTTGGCAGAGATTTATTAAATTTGGTTAAATTACCCATTCATTACCACCAAAAACTGCTTCCCAAGAGGCTTTGTGAGCCGATGGAGTCTTGGGAAGACTCCAACAACATTTAATTGTTAGGGAAAATAAAAACACAAAGAAGCGCAGCATCTTCTCCATTTTGACTCAAATTTCCCCCCCCATGGGACACTGGCTTGGAAAACTTGAATTCCGAAAGTTTCTAAGGATTTGAGTCTAGAAATTTTGGGTCCTAAAAATAAAATAAAATCCAATCCTCAGTATCCAGACTGCTGAATCCTGTTTCAGGATTTTCATACACGTAATTTAAACCACCCACCCTGCAGTGCTTCTCTTGCTCTCTGAAAGGTCACAGGCAGAGATGAACCTGACTGAAAGATCAATAATGATAAAAAAGATACAAGATGTGACAATTTGGCTGCCTGGTTTACACTGCTGCATCATTAGGGAAGAGATAGGAATTAAAGCGGAAACCCTACAATAAACAGTCGGCCTGGGCTGTTCAGCCACAGGGGTGGCTCAGGATTTTCTGGGAAAATCCAGGCAGGAATGCTGAGGAAGGTGTTGCATCTCTTCTTCCTGGACAGCCAATTATTGCTGCCTTCACATCCTCCCTCAGAGCTCAGGTTTTGCAGCCTAATTTATGAAATTTATGCAATTTATTCCCCCCCTCACCTCCGCATCAGCGGAGCGGGACCGGCCTTATAAAGACATCATAAATATTGAATTACCAGGGAGCAACTGGGATTTTGACAAATCACTTGGGGGTGTACAGGGAAACAATTACAGCAGGTTTTCCTAGGGTAAAAAAAAACCCAACAAACCACAAACAACCACAAACCCAGGACATCTCTGCAGGTGGCTGGGGCAGAAATATCAGTCAGGATTTGCGGGTTTTGATTCCAATCTAAGGATGAAGCCTTGACATAAATTGGAGAGGGTTTATTCCCAGACATATCCAGGTACCCACATGGTGATTCCCACTAATCACAACTGATTTTCCAGCTGATTTTTCCCTCATAATTCCAGGGTGGTGCTTGCCCAGCTCTGAGTGCACTGAGGGCAGGCAGTGCCAGGGGATTTCAGGTAGAAATTCCAGATTCAGGGATCCCAGCAGGACACGGGGTATGGAAAACCCCGGGAACCAGGCACCACTTCCCACCTGAGCCTCTGATTCCCAGGAAATCTGGGTTTATAGGAGCACATTTAAACCCCTAGTTTTCAACACTTTATTCACCACCATGCTGAACTCAAAATCAGGGTTTTAATCCCACAATTTTCATTCCTCAGGCATTCTCACAGCTCCTCTCCCTGTGGCAAGAACCAGCCCCGGGCCTGGATGAGCCCTGAGAGGTTCAGCCTGTGGAATTAACACTGAGAAAATTAAGAAAGACAAGATTTTACCTCACATTTCCCACTGGAAAGCCTGGAAAAGCAGGCAATTTCTTAATCAGAGCCTCAAAACATTTTGGGAAGGCAACACTGCCAGCAACACCTTCCTGCCTGTGGAAGCACCAGCCCCAACGTGAGAAGAAAACACCACAGATTTTAACACCTCCCTATATATTATTTTTTAAGCTGCCAGGTGCCAGCAGCTTTCATTTCATCGGCTTTTTTATTTTTAAGCACTGCAGCAGCCCCTGAAATAGCAGAGTCCACCCTCAGGGATGAGTGGGGGTTTCCAGCTCTGAGCCTTCCCTGCAAAAACTGGTGGTGAAAAGGAAACAAAGTGCTAAAATCGTGAGGGGGAAGGACACGGTGCTGGCATTTTGTGCTGCAAATTGCCTCCAAAATAACCCTGGAGGAGACAATTCAAGCTGTCTCCAGCGTTATCCCAGCTGAACTGTTGGGGAAGTGAAATGATTCACAACCGGAACGTGGAGAAGAAGCTGAGAAAGTGAAAAGCAAAACAATTTTTTGCTGGTTCAGATGTGCCATGGCCATCTTGCCTCCCCAATGAGAGGGGTTTTTTCCCCTCAAGCAGCTCAAGACCTCCAGATGGCTGTGGGGATGCTCAGGCCTAAACTTCCCATCAAACCAATTCCTGGGGAATTCAGCCCAAAAGAGCTCAGCCTATTCATGGTGCAGCCCTCTGAGGGCTCTGAGGAAAGAGGAGGAGCAGGACAAGGAATATTTTAATCCTTTCCCCACATCAGCAGCCACATCCAGCTCATCCTTCCATGGCCATCCTGACCCTTTCAGCCTTTTTTCCTCACAAGCTCAACCCTCAAGCCCTGCAGGTCCTGGGATACTTCTATTTTGGGGAGTTTAATATAAGATTTAGAGCACATGATTCCTGTATCAATACATCAACCCTGCAGATTAGCACTGGGATAAATAAAATTCCCATTTCATCCCACAGGATGGGAGTCTTCCTTCTGCACATCTCATTCCCATGGATGAGACACAAACTCTGTGCTTCAGGAACCCCCATTTTTTTTGTTTTTACCCAAACCTCTGCAATTCCTCTCCAGAGCAGGCCCAAAACTCGCAAGCAGGAGAAGGGACTTTGCTGGTGCCGTGCCAAGGGCTCCAAACAAAAGCTTTTCCCTGTTCCTGATCCAAGTCTATCAGGAAATAATTGGAGCTGACACACACCCTGGTGGGACTGAGCCCAAGAGCTTGTTTGGAAAGGGAATCAGCTTAAGAATCAGCTTAAAAACCAGCCCAGCTCGTGCTGGCAAGGTTTGAACCTCGCTGGGGAATGGGGAGAGTGGATTAGCCCAGAGGAGCGATGATGCCAAATATTCCTGTGGGATGCTCCCTCTGCCTTGGGATAACATCCCTGCTCCCCACCCAGCCCTCTGCCCTGCACCATCAGCACTCTCAGGAATGATGGAAAAAAAACCACAAACCCCTCTGGGCAGATCCTGCTGCTTCCAGGGGTGAGCTGCTTCCCACAGCATCAAAATCGACGCCAAAAGCTCTTTCTGCCACATCTCCATCAGCCTGCATCACTCATGGAAGGTCAATATAAAGCTGATTTTTTTGTGGTCAGAGAGCAGGGAAACCTCCACCTGCAGAGCCTGAATCCCACAGTGCCAGGCTTTGGGAAACCCTGAGTGCCCTTTCCATGGAAAGAACAACAACCAAGCACAAAAATTGCATTTTCTCACCACCAGAGCCCAGTCCCAGCAGCAGATGCTCCTGAAATAACACACAGGAAAGGCATCACACAAGATGTGGCCCCTCTAACATCACACAGGGGCTGGGAATGTGCGGTTTTTTATCTGTTTTTCAAACTCTGGGAGGAAAACTGCATTGCAAGGCTGGGCAGATGGGACAGACCACACACACACACACACACACATGGAGTCCAGCCTTCCCAGCTGATGCTGCTGACAGGAAAAAGGCTGGGATGTGCCCTTTTTCTGAGCACTGAGCTCCCAACCAGCCAATAAATGCTGGTGAGGAGCCATCAGCTGAGCTCCTACAGGTCCATCAGCCACACATTATATTACATAGTATATAACATATTTTTTATATAACATATATTATATATAACATATATTAATAAAAAAATATATTAATATATAAATAAATAATAATATAAATAACCCTGGAGTCACTGCCTGCCCTCTCTGCATCACCACATGGGCAAGATTTGGGTCCCCAGACTGGATTTCAGGGCTGCTGTGAAAGGGGAGAGCCCGGAGGAGGATGACACAAAGCCTGGTGATAAAGATGTTACAAGAAATTAATTTGTTTTCATTAAAAAACATTCTGCTCCTCCAGCAGCAGAATCCCTGGGGATGGGCAGAGCCCTGGGGGACTGCACCGGGGCCAAGCACCGTGGAAAAGAGGCCAACATTAATGATTAAAGAGCTCGGGTGAAGAATTCCTGCTGCAGCACAGCAGGGGAGCGACCCAAATTAGAACAATTAGCCATTGTCTGGGGACTGCGAGGAAGCAACAGGATTTTTTCCTTTTTTTTTTTTTTTTTTTTTTTTTTTCTTTATTACACAGCTCCCACATTTCTGTCACTCACAATCAATTTTTTATTTTTTTTTTAAAGTGCTGTCCTGCAGACCTTAACACAAGAGAACTCCCTGACCTTTCCGAATCCATTAAAAATTAAGCTCGTTTTTTTTTCTCCTTTTGTGGTTCTTTTGGAAGACTTTTCACACTTGCCACATCCCTTTCTGGATGCTGCAGGATTTGCAGCTGTGAGGCACGAGAAGCTCTGTCCAGGCACAGGCCAGGCTTATCCTGGGAACACCATTCCCTGCACAGGAAATTCTTGGTGTGGAGATTCCTCAGCCAAGATTTTGGCTTTCCACGCAGTTCAGCAGACAATGAACCTAAGACATGACCTATTTCACACCTGAAAAATAAAGAGAATGAGAGATTTCCTTCCAAATCCTCCTCCTTGGGTTTTGTTTTTTTTTTGTCTTGGATGAACAGCTAGGACAATAGGATAATAGTCTGGATTATTAAGCAAAAAACCTCAAACTGTTGAAAGACAAAAACCTCCATGTTCATAATGATAAATGGAATTATTATCCAGTTAAACAAAGGCATAAAACAGTGAGACATGCCCTGGGAAGCCCCAGGGGAGAAAAT
Source organism: Parus major (assembly GCF_001522545.3). NCBI lineage: Eukaryota > Metazoa > Chordata > Aves > Passeriformes > Paridae > Parus > Parus major. The sequence goes on along the minus strand of NC_031787.1, from coordinate 4,715,426 downwards.
CCTCAATGGCTTTAATGTGTATCCAATCAGTTATCCTAAATTAGCAGGAGGCAAAGGGAGCCAATCTCCAGGGACTCCAGCTGGGGTAGGGACAGACCTTGGGGTTTGGAAAGGATGACAGTAAAAAGGGAGAGGAAACGTGAAAATGGCCCCACGAGTGAGGAATTCACACCCTGTGAGATCCCTAAAGTGGGAATGGGGACCCCAAACACTGCAGGGATCTCAGAGAGTCAGGGAGTGAAAGCCATGTCCACCCAGTGCACAGAGGATCAGCCCCACAAACCCAGGACACAGCTCTGCCCACCCAAACCTGCAGCTGCGGCCCCAAAACGGCTTTTGCTGCTCCCCCCGGCATTTAATGGGATCCAAATTTATGACTCTTCCTTTTTGATGTTGTCAAGAGGGGCTGAAGTCATCTAATGATTTTCTGCTTTGCTTTTTCCCTTCTCTTTCTTCTTCTTTTTGTCCCTCCCCCCTCTGCTTTCAGAGCGTGGGGCTGAGCTCAGCCTATTGTTGCTTGCAGACATCTGTGCTGCAGCCAGTCCCAGATTCCCCTTTGGAAGTCCTAATGGAGTTTTCTCCAGCAAATCCTGTGAGACCAGGAGGTAGGAGAAGATTTAAATCCACCACTCCCCCAAAACATCCCAAGAGCCAGGAGGTGAACACAGGGATTGGTGACTGTTCCTACCTACAACCTCATCCAGGTGTGCAGGGAAGGATCCACCCCAAATCCCAAATCCCAAATCCCAAATCCCAAATCCCAAATCCCAAATCCCAAATTCCTCCTCCTGCATGGCCGAGTTCTTTGGGCAAGGCATAAAAAATCCCCCTGGAAGAGCTCTCCAGGGAGGTGTCCTTAAAATATCACCATGAGGGTTTTGTAATTCCCCTTCCCTCATTTCAGGCTCCTCTGGGAAGAGGATCTGGAGTGTGGAGGATGAGAGATGATGCCCAAAGGGAAGCAGATGTTGGCATAGTAGAGTGATAGATCCCCAAAATAAATTCCAAATAAAGTGACAACGTGCCTTTAGAGCTGATCAGTTTCACCCACCCCATAGCACAGAGCAGAAAATCCTTTTGAAAATAAATCCTGTCTGGTTTAATTCAAATTAGAGGAGGAACTAAAGCAATTTAATAAAGACCATTTTAATAAGAATGAGGGGGGATTTTTTGGTCATATTTTGCAGTGATCACTGTGGTGCCACTGGGCTTACACACAGTCAGAGCCCAGCATCAAATCAGATCCTACATCACCAGTTTTGGGGGGATTTTCATCTCTAACTACCCCAAATATTAGGAAATCCTGGTGGTTTGTGGGAAATCCTGCTGAGAGAACGTTAAAAGATGCACAGAAACAAAAATGAAAGACATAAAAGCTGCACAGAAACAATGCAAACCCAGCAAACAGCTCCAGATACTGTTTGGATAAGGAATGACGTTCAAACCTCACTCCATTCCTTCTGGTTTGCTTGGATAGAGGTTTTACCACCAAAAATTTCCTCTTAAAAAAGGTAAAAGAGGAAAAAGAGGTAAAATCTGAAGTAGCATAAATAAAATCCAGAGAAAAGTGGCTTATTTTTTTTTTTTTTTTAAGGAGGAGAACCAATCTTCTATCAAGCAAAAATTAGGCTTTGACAAAACCTAATTAGAAACCCCACAAAATTTCCCATCCAGCAGCAACCTGTTTGCAGAGGAAGGAGCATCTTGGAGATGCTGATCAGAAAACCCAACCCATCACCTGGCAAACCCCAAACTCAGTTACAAAACCATCCAGAGGAATTCCAAACCCAGGTCTGCAGATAAGGACTGCACAACAAACTAAAAATGCTTTTACATAAGAATAATTAAATGAATAATTAATAAAGGTTGTGGCTGTAATTAGCTGCAAAGCAGGGTGAGAATACAGACCTTGAGCAGCACTTCTGGCCCTTCAGCACCTTTTTGGAGCAGCCTGACACTCTGGCAGCTGAAGGTGTCCTGGAGCAGATGGCAGGGGCTCCGTGCCAGGGCAAAATTAACATTTTGTGGAGTCCTGCTTGACAGCAGCATAAAACTCAATGAGGGGGAAAGGCAGCAACTGGTGCAAAAAGGGAGTGGGCTCCACTTGTGGGCAGGAGGGGCCTGCAGGGACAGCCAGGCTGTCACCTGAAGGGACCTGCCTGGCCCATCTCCAGAAGATCACATTCACCCCTTGGCTTTCCTCAAATTAACCCAACACTGAGCATGGCACTTGTTTCAACTTCATGATTCAAAAAACCCCAAAATCCTCTGATTCCAGGCAAATCTTCCAAAGCTGGAAACCCCAAATGAGTGGGATTGTTACAGCTCCCCACCATGTCCTGGCTGCAGAGATGGGGTGGGTGGTCACCTCCCCCTGAGCACCAGCCAGGTTCAGTCTTTGGCTCTCAGGGGAGGATTTGTTCCTGTTCAACTCTTAAAAATTCCAGCTCTGCCACCACAAACCCATAGGCACCCCAGCAGCACCGACTGCTCATTTAGGACAACCACAGAGCACCGAGGACGCAGCAATTAACCCCTGAATTAGCCCAGATTAGGAGCTGATGAAGCTGCAGCAGTGGCAGAACGCTGAAAAGTAAAATCTGTGGGAACAAAGGGAAGGAATGGAACCCAATTTTGCACATTTCCCCCCCAATCTGATTTGCTGAAAGGCCAAAGTGCAAAGCTTCAGGCTTGGTGTTGACACACCAAAATGAAAAGCAATGTACAATAGGGCTTATCAAGAGAGGCAGAAGTAGGAGATGAACGGGATTGCAGCAGCTCAGGAAGTCGCTCCAGAGGATCCTGGAGTAATATTGCACTTGGACTTCAGAGAAGCAATTAGAGAAGGCAATAAAATCCGATGTGATAGATGGCCCTGAGGGGAACATGGAAGATAAAGGGAAATTGAAAAAAATAAAATAAAATCAAGAATATAAAATTCTTCCCTGAGAGTTGCTGGAGGGTACCCAGCTCAGCTTCCATGGAGAAGGAGGAATGGGAGCAGCGTGGGGAATGGCAGGGAGGTGTGTGCTGGGTTTCCTGGTGCTGTGAGGCCTTCAAAACCTCCCTGAGGTGTGGGGAGGAGGCCTTGGAGCATCCCCACTCCTGATAAATTGGACCCACTTGAGTGCTACAAACAAAGCCATTATGGGAAGGCCACTTAGATGCCACTGGAAAGGTCACTGAAGCAGCATTTTAATGCTAAATCCATCTGTATCCTACTGCTGGAGCTGCCGTGAAACAAAGGGAGCAGCCAAAAATCCAGGAGGGATTTCCTCATTACTCTGGAAATATCCCAGCAAACAACAGGTTAATCAATGCAGCTTGTGCACAACAGCCAAGAGAAAAACAGATGAGTGTTTTTTTTTGCTGCTGCTGGAATCAGGGTGCTCAGGGGATGATGGCACTCGATGGCACTGCCTTCCCCCTCAACACACACAGGGAGGATGAATCTCAGAGGAAAATCAGCATTTCTCAGGGAAAATCCCCCTTGGAGCCGCAGGTCTCAGCCCAGCACGCACCACTCGCCCTCCTCTGTCCCCCCCTCTGCTCTCAGGGTGAAACCAGACGTGGATTATTGGGTTATTTATGTCCCACATTCAGGACATCACGGAGAGACTTTCCCAGCCTGGATCAGCTGCTCCACATGGGATCCCACGGGAAGCAGAGCCCAGCCCAGCCCCTCGTCGCTGCAGGAGTGTCCCTGGGATATTTCTGTCATTCCCTGGGGGTTCTCAGCCCTGGGAGCCTGTGGAGGGGCAGCAGGACCCCCCTCACATCCAGTCCCTGTTATTCCCTGCAAATGTGAATCCCAGGGAAAGGGTACAGAGCTCATCTCCAGCTCATTACCCACCGTGGGGCCCTCACAGGCACAGCAGAACTGGGGATTTTCCCAATTTTTTTAAGGGAAAAAGAGGTGAGGAAGCAGCAGTCGAGTGTATCCAATCTCTCCCAACAACAGCTCAGGGATGCAGCGAGGCTGGAGGGAGTGGTGCCCTTCCAAGTGCTCCAAGCAGATGTGGAACTATGGATGCAGACACAGGAGATGTGCTGGGGATTTCCTGGGAGGATGGATGGCAAGGAGGAAAAGGAAAGTGACAGAGAAATCGGGAGGATTTAGCAAATTACCCAACAACTGCAAAACTCTTTGAAGATGGGAAGGGTGGGATAAAGCTCTTACCCAAATCCCCAAATACTCCAAACTGGGAGCTAATCACTTGCTGGACTTTGGCCAGGAATCCCAGTCCCTGCCATCGAGGAAGAGCAATCACTGGAAAGCCTCCTGGCACCTTCCCTATTTACAAAAAAGCAGCTCTTTGCTTTTATTTCTTTCTTTATTTTTCCCTTTTTTTAGATAAAGACAGAGTGGGTGCCTCCCCTCTGGAAGGAGCTGTCCCCTGGTGCTTCCCAGGGAAAGGAGGGCATGTTCTACTTGTGGGCAGAACCAAGAGGGGGTTCAGAAGACCCACAGGGTACAGAGCCACCCCAAATCTGGGGGAAAGCACCTCTGCCCTGTGGCACAGCCAAACCAAGGGATGCAGAGCTGTCCCAGCAAGGTGACCGTGCTGGGAGCAGCCAAGGCAAGCTTGGAGCTCAGCAGCAAAGGGACAAACTTCTCCTTGCTCCAAGAGATAGCCTGAAAAAGCAGCTGTGATGCTGCAGACAGGCTGAATGCCAGGAACTCTTCAAATTCCAGGATTAGTCCTAGAAATGGGAGTGCTTCCAAGCCCCAGAGGTGTTTTGAGTGCACAGCCCTTCCCAAATGCAGGCATTGCTTCTCCCCGCTGTGAAATGCTGATGGGGAGCTTTACTCCTCATTCAGGGCTGGAGGGAGCAGCAAGGACAGGGCTGCTGAAAGTCCCAGGGGTTTATCCTCAGTGCTTTCAGCTCATCCTGCAAAGTTCAGCACCTCTGAACCCCCGTGCAAAGCCTGACCGTGGTACTCAGCAAAGAAGCTGAAATTTGGGGGATTTTGGGGTTTTTCTTCAAGCCCACAGCACGAGGCAAAGGCAGGATTGGGGGTAGAGCCTCCAGACGTGGCACCAGCATCCCTTCCCCAGATGCCGCAGAAGAGCAGCAGAATCCAAAGGTACCCTGGGCACTGCCAGCCTTCAGGGGCCAGGGTTGAAACACGGGTTGATTGTAGCCCCAAAACTGCTCAGATTGGGTCATAATATTTATTCCAAGTCCTCTCAGCCCCCTGGGCAGGTGGTGAGCAGCCTTTGCTGCCTGAACCAGTTCAGATGTAGGCACAATCAATTCCTCACCCCTCAGAAGTTTATTAACAGAGAGGAAAACCCTCCTTATGAAAGTCCTCAAAGTTTCCATATTGAGCCACTCATTTCTGTCAACCCACATTTCCAGCAGAACATTTTCCTGCTTGGTATTCCCACAGCTGTGAGTTGGGCTAGAAATAGATCTCAAAACCCCCAGCCAAGTGCCAGCTCTCCCCTCCAGCCATCCCCCAGGCCAGGTCCCCACCACGATCTTCTCAGGTGAATAAATCACCCTCCTGCCAGGAGCAGGGAATCAATCTCCTCTCTTCCTTTGAGGGAAATGATATTCTGATTAAAACCCAAGTGAGCTGAACTCAAATGCCAATTACCAGCAGAAAACATCAATAAAATGTGTTGTTACTGTTTAATGAGGTGGCTGGTTCTTCATCTGTCCCTTCCCTTGGGGACACTTGGGGAGGCTGTGGGTAAAGAGGTCCTGAGGAAAGACTGAAAGCTAAACTGGGGAACTCCAGCCTCACCCACAGGTAACTGAAATATCTTTTCCAGCTCCTGGATAATTTTTTAATCCTTTTTTTTTAATAACTTAATCTTCCAGCCCATCTGATGACGCCCATCACCCACAGCTGGTGTCACCGAGATGCTCTTGGGGAAGAGAGAGGGGAAGCTGAGCACATCTCTTGCTGCATGATGTGGCACCTGACATTTGGGAAGCACTGCAAAAATCCATCTCCAGGCTGATAAAAATCCACCCTGCAGTGTTTCCAGGGCTTTGCAGATGGTTGGGAAAGGTCGTCCTGTTACTGTGGGAGCTGAGCAAAAAGGGAGCCTGGCAATTCTGCCAGCTGGCACTGAGATTTTGGGCTTGAGCAACCCAAAAAAGCATCAAAAAGATGAAAAGTTTGATAAAAGTCACCTTGGCCATGCTGGGCTGGTTAATGGTCGGACTTGATGACCTGAAATCTTTTCCAGCCTAAATGACTTTATGATGAGAGTGTGATTAACTGGTCACATTTCCAATCTCCTATGGAAATGGGGATGCTGGGAGCACATTCCTCAGGCTGGGAAGGACAAGGACCAGGGGCTTCCTTGCACCCCACAGGGTTTGCACAAAGGAGGATCAGGCAGGGCTCAGGTCCCATTTCACATAAAACCCAGTCAGTTCCCAGTAGTGAGTTCCCATCACAGCCCATCCAGACCTTGCCATTATTTCCTTTTAGATTTCATGCTTAAAACCCCTGCAGAGTGCAATTCCCCTCCCCATTTCCCAGGCACTCAGCTCAGCTTCAGCTCTCACACGAAAGCTTTAGGGAAGGAACATCTCTCTTTTTGCAGAGCAGGACATCAAGTCAGCAAAGAACCAGAGCTGCCCTCAATGGGGTCTGAGCTTTCCAGACTTTTTCTTTCTTCAGGACATCTTCACATATTGCAGATGTCTTAAATACCCACAGAGAGGGATCTTCACACTTGAAGCAAGACCAGCAAAAAACAAAAAAAAGACCCAGAAAGAGCCATTAATACAGAATTAAACTAATCCTCATCATCGCCTCTGCTTTTATATAATATTTTGGGGGTTTAGAGGAGTTTTGTTCATAGATCAGCTCCTTTCATGATGTTTCTTAAAGCAGAAAACAAATAATACACAGTGTTCTCGTGGCACTTTGGAATCTGAGAGCTGTGTGGGATTTTCCTTGCACACCTCAGAGCAAAAAGGAAAGGTAAAAATCTCACTGGGGTTGACAAGACCAGCCTGTGCTGGAGTGACCCTCAACGTGTCACCGCTTCATAGCTGTCTTTTCATCTCATAAGGCCAAAAAACAAATTTGATGTCAGGAATTTGGAATGATAATTTGAATTCCAGCTCAAATAATAACACATGTGGCAGAGGAGCTGGATTATGGGGATATTTATTGGAGATAAAGGCCCTGAGCTGGTGGTCGTGGTGCCCTGATTATCTTCATCCTGCACAAACTGAGGTTATTGGTACAGTTTTAGCCACATGGCTCAGCACAGAGGGATGGTAAATATGAAGAAAAATGCTCATTTTAGCCCCGACAGAAATAAGACATTTTAAAAATGCAGGGCATAAAAACCTCAATATAATTTGTAAGTTCTTATCCCACAGGGCTGAAGGAGGGTTAGAAATTGATTATTCCATCCAGGTCACAACAACCACTTTTCCTTTCCATGCTTTCTTGTTTTCATGGGTGACAGTTCATGGAATCAAAGCCATCCTGCAAACCTGATCAGTTTTGAGCTCAGGCAGGAAAAGACATCAGAGCCACACAGAAATTGCTCAAATGAAAGGAAAACAGATCTTCCATCCACCAAGGGCAAAATCCACTTTTCTTCCACTCTCCAGCTGCTCAGAAGAGCTTTAAAAACTCTCCCTGTCCCCATTTATCTTGAATTTCAGTGGGGAAGATGAGGATGATGTTCCCTGTTGTACACAGCTCCCAAATGGAGATATTTTCCCAAATCCACTCCCTTGTGTTTGAACAAGATCACATCTTCCCCCTGAGGCCTGGGAGGAGCTGCTGCCCGGGAGGTGTAGGCACCAACAGGAGAATGGCCAGGCAAAGCTGGATTTTGGGATGGGGCTTTGCTAAGCTGCTCTGCCAGCCTTTTCCTGGCAGAAATCAGCAGGATGGGGGTCAGCAAAGCCAAAATCTCACTCTGGGCAGCCTTCAGGGCTTGGAGGAGCTTCCAGGTACAATCCAGGGGTTGCAGTGAAACAGCACAAGGGCACAAGCCCCAACCAAGGCTCCACTTTCCCCTTTCCCCCAGTGTTTATCCCAAATCCAACAAGTCCTCAAGCTGGAGGGAAGCCTGACTCACTCCCTATCACAGCCATCAGTCATCCACACACGTGGCTTTGGTCTGTGGAATAAAAGGAATTGCTTTAATTTTCCAGTGGTTCAGGGCCAGATATCCCTGCTGGCACGGAGAGCTGTGAATTTGTCATGGGGTCCCTCCACTCCTTACGCAAAGTTTGTGTTCTCAGCTCCTTCCCACTGCAAACCTGAGCAGCTGCAGGAGATTTGGGGCATTCTGGCTGCTCCATCCCACAGCACATGGCTTTGTTGGGGTCTTTTGTCCCCTTTTCCTGGCCATGGGGACAGGCAGACATCACCCTGAGGTGCACCCACTGATTCCTGGCACTTTGGGAAGTGGCTTTGGAGCTGAGCCGCTCTCCAAAGGTCCTTTTCCATTAGGAGAGAGGCAGGAAGAAAAAAAAACTGGCCACAGGAGAGAAAACACTTGTTCAGATGAGTTTGATCCAAAGCAAACACCCCTTTCCTCACTGGAAAACTTCCTGCACAATCTGAGTTTCCTGAACAGCAAATCTGCCCCTTCCAAGGCCTCAGGAACCCCAAAGGTGACAAGAGCTGCACTCAAGGACCTGGCTTTCCTTGAACTGCATTACACACATCTGTAAATAGGGATGGCACCAAATCCAACCCCTGACTTCCAAAGGATCTGGAAAAGAGTTTTTCCTTGGCTCCTTTCACAGCCCAGCCCTCAGGCCAGGCTGGGATCTCAGCAGGGCTTGGGAGACACAATCTGGCTGTGCACCACTGCCTGGACACCCACACAAAACTCACCCAAACATTTCCACCTCCCAAATTCCTCCTTCACAGCTCTCCAGCCTCCTCCAGCACAAGTTGCAGTTTTTGGGTTGAATTTGCTGGCTGGAATCGGCATCCCCTGAACTCCTCAGCCACGCTGGAGAGCCCAGGCCAACTTTTTCCTGGCCAAACAGACTCAGGGCTTGGAGAAATGATTCAACTTTTACTTTAGCTCACAGGAGAGACCAAGGGGTCACCCTTAAGCGAAGGGTGGTGTAAATAGAAGCCGTGTGAAAAACAGCAATGTACAGAGAGTCAGGAAAGCCTCTCCAGGAGGGAGGAGGGAAGCAGGACCCCAGAACCCTGCAGGGACATGTTTAAAAGAGGTTAACAGGGACCAGGGTCCAGGTCAGCTCCATCCACCTCTGGATGGATAAGGACAAGTTCCCAGCTGCCTCAACATATATATTTATGTATATTTGTGCCACAGGATGGAGAGCAAAAGCCAAAACTTCTGCAGCACTCCTGGCCCTGAGCGTTCTCCTGCTCTCACATATCGTGCCAAGCCTCTGTCAAAGTGAAATAAGTCTGGGGGAAGAGAGGGTTGGAATCTGGAAAATAACCCTGGTGACTAGAGCATGCAACTTTCTGGGGACTTACAGAACATCAGTATCTCAGAAAACCACCACAAAACACTGGGATGAAGTTACTTTTCACTCAGCTGCCAAAAAAAAAAGGGTTTAACCACAGCCAGTGGCACCCAAACCTGAGCAAGGCAAAGCCACCAATGAGGAGCTGCAGCTGGAGTTGTTCTCTGTCACCTGCACAGCCCCTGCTTCCCTCTCCAAGGCAGCACCCATCCCGCCCTCCATCCCTCCACCCACGCCTCCTTGTGGTGCTTTGAGCTGAGCAAAGCATGTGGAGAGCACCAAGGGCATCCAAAAAGCTTCTCCTGCAGAGTAAGAGCCTCAGTGCTGCACAGGCGGATTTATTTGGGGTTTTGCCACCACAGAATCCCAGAATGGTCAGGTTGGAAGGCCCAAATTTCCTGCTCCAGCAGCGTCATCCCACAGCACATGGCACAGGATTGTGTGCAGACAGCTCTGGGATATCTCCAGTGAAGGAAGGCTCCACACCCCCTCTGGACAATCTGTTCCAGCTCTCACCTGCACAGGGAAGAAATTCTTCCTCAGGTTCAGGTGGAGCTTCCTGGGGTCAGTTCCTGCCCCTTCCTCTTGTGCCATTGCTGGGTCCCTGCAGACAGGGACAGCCAGGGAGGAGGTCCCCTCTCAGCATCTCCTCTCCAGGCTGAACAGCCCCAGCTCCCTCAGCCTTTCCTTGTCAGAGATGCTCCAGTCCTTTCTCCTCTTTGTCCCCCTGCTCTGGCCCTGATCCAGGAGCTCTTGTTGTCCTGAGGAGCCCAGAACTGGACAGAGCTGTCCAGATGTGCCTCACAGGGCTGAGCAGAGGAATGAGGACTTTGCATCTCCCTGCTTACCCTGGCACTGCCTCCTCCACAGCCCTTGGTGCCAAAAGAAACCTGCAGGGGGACAAGGGAGAGCAGGACTGGGCTCAGAGCAGCCTCAGGGTGTTTTTATAGAGAATACAGAGCTCTCCTGGGGCACAGCTCACCCTCAGGAGGAGAAACCAGCTTAGTCACAGAGCTCTGGAGAAGGGCAGCCTCAGCAGGGGAACGGGGCCTCTCCGCCTGGAAACGTGCCCGGCACGAGAGGAGCTTTCTCCACTTTCCCAGCTCATGGGGAGGAGGAAGGAAAGGATCTTGTTCTCCACAGGGAAAGGGACCCATGGGTATCCTTGCACAGCACAGGGGTGCGGCTCCAACTGGATCTCACGCTGCAGGATGTGGCACAGCCATCCTTGGTCTCTGCAGGTGGAGATTCGGGTCCCTGGTGTCCCCTGCACCTTTTACTGAGTGCAGAGAGTTTTATGAAGCCCTTCAGGGTCAGACTCACACCACAGCCCAGGCAGACACTGCCTGAGCAGCACCTTTGTGGCTTTACCTCACAACATGAAAGAAATCTGCAAGTGCTTCAAAAAAAAGCAATTTCCCTCCTTTTTAAACACTGGTGGAGGCTATAACTGAGTAAAACATCCATAAGAAGCAGCAGTGAGTGACTCCATCCCTTCAGACACTCTCACAGGAAATTAAAGACCTGTTATTAGCAGCAAATACAGGAGAGTGATGCCTGCAGGTCCATCCACCCATGGATGATCCATGGTGCTTAAAAACACCACACACAAGTGAAAAGGAGTAGCAACATTAGCCAAAGATCCCTTGCTCAGCTGGAAAACCTCATCCTCTTGGTCCAGACCCACCCAAAACTGGGAGGATTTTCCCCTGGCACTCAGGGAGAAGCTCCACATTCCCAATTTCCCAAGCCAGCACAGCCCCAGAGCGTGAGGAGAGCGTGGCACCTACCGGTTTGGGGCAGTGGATGTATCTCGCCAGGCTGATGATCAGGTCGTGGGTGATGGGATCCACCAGGTTTCGGAAGCTGGCGTAACGATAGAGAACATCATCCAGAGAGGTCGACTCCATCCCTAAATCCTGCAGGAAATGGGGAAAAGGAGCATGATTAGGTGGGATATAAAAGCCAGTGGTTCTTAAAGTCAGGCCTCACTGGTGCAGGAGCCAAAGAGGAAATGATCCCCAGCAGCTCCCACTGTTGTTGGAGAGTTTTTGGTTTTGTTGGGGAGCTTTTGGTCCAAAGTGTTGTTGGAGAGATTTTGGTTTTCCCGCAGTTTGGGTGATAAAGAGAAGGAAGGGACACCTTGTGTCACCTCGAGGGGAGCTGCACTCCTGGCCTCACCTGCTCTGCAAAGAGGCTTTAGGGCTGCAGGATCAGCCCCATAAACCCACTGAGATGATGACACCCTTGCAACAGAGGATAAAATCCAAGATGACCCCAGAGAACATCACAGGGAACTGCAACTGGAGAATAAATGCAGCTTTGGGTGAGCTATGGGGCTGCTGTGCACAGGGAGGGAAGAACGAACCTAAAACTTCAGCAGTGGGAACAGGAGGATGGATTGGAGTGAGGGAAGAGCAAAATGCTGGATTAGACTGAATGGGAAGGAGTGGAAGCTCTGCCAGTGGAGCCTGGACAAGGTGGTGTCAGGAGCAGTTCAGATGGAGCTGATCCTGCCCCAGGGATGGGCCAGACCTCCTGAGGTCCCCTCAAGGCTGCTTTCTACGGTTTGTAATTCTTAGACAGAATAATTTGAGGAATTTTGGCAGAGAACTCCTCGCTGTATGAAATACATCAGTGCAGAGGGGAAGGGTTATACACAATGTACTCCTTTTACCTCAAATATTTTTGAGTATATAATACCCAAATACTCTTTTTTTCCCCCTCTTTGAACCTTTTTTTACTTCCCATGGAGCCGGTGGCACCCGGCACAAAGAATTTCCTCTTGGCAAACACAAGCCAACCTTGGCACCGTACAATAAATTCAAGCTTGTCATGAACTCAGGGATGCTCCAGCCCCAAAATCCCCACGGGAAGAGCACATTGCTTGTAGGTGTGGATGCTCTGTGATTTCAGACAGGTTGAAAACAAAGATCTACACTTTAAAAAAAAATCCATTTTGCCTTCAGACACGGCAGCCCGAGGGATCTCACGTTACAGCAATTACAGCTCAGGCCACAAACGAGGTGACAAGTGTTTATCCCGCTGTTTTCCTTGGTATTTTTAGGATCAACCCCGCAGCACTGCCTGAGTTAACACCGAACAGGTCATTTAGTAAAAAAAAGAGCCGAGGCAATTAAAAACTACACACGTGTGAGGCTGCTCTGCCTTGGGAGCACCAAAAAACCCTCGGAACTACAAATCCAGGTGGCCACAAAATCCAACCCAGCCCGTGCCCGGTTGAGAAAATCAAGTGGCCAAACTGATTTCTGGTCTGTCTCACGGCTTCCGCCAAGTTGGACTTTAAAAATAATTAAAAAGAGAATTAATCTCAGCGTGGAGAGAGCTTGGGCTCATTTGCAAGAGGAAGAAGAAATAGAAATTGTGCAGGGAGGTGCTCAAAGGAAATTCCCACTCTTCCAGGGAGGGAAGCATCACACAGCAGCGTGTATGTCACCTTCCCAGTTTGGTAAAGCTCAGCATCAGGATTAAGCAAACATTAAATAAAAGCTGGATTTGGCCCATGATTTATGGCAGACACCAGGCACTACCAGAGGGCAAATCTGGGGACTTGGGACAACTCCCTGGGACCTCTCAGGATCAAACCAGGCTCAGCATCTTGCCCCTTCAAGCATCTCAAAACTCTTCACCGTTTTTTCTCCTCAGCTAAAATTAAATCGTCCAGCTCATAAATCAGAGAATTTCTCCTCCTCTCTCCTGGGAGAACTTTACATTTTTCGCATGGAGCGTTCCCTCCTCCCTCTTGGTACACACATTTTTATGCACAGATGTCTTTCTCAGCTGCTCCCCAAACCTCTCTGCCACACCAGCATTGTCTCTTTTCCACCACACGCAATATTTTAAAGCCTCTCAAGGCTGAAACTTGTTCGAGGCCAAGTGATGAGCTCATCTGCAATTTAATAACTTAACACCAGTTCACGCTGTCAGCAGCAAATCACCGGTCACTGGCTTTGCAGAAAACGCCCAGCATCTGGCTCCAGTCACTTCTTTTCAGCACATTCCCTTTTCCCAGGGGATTTTACCTGGATGGCAAGTGCAGATTTCAAATAAATAAGGGCTTAAAGTGATGGGATTTATGAGCCAGGCATGGCTTCCTCAGGGTAGATTTGAGGGGTGCTCAGGAGTGGATCCAAACCCCTGAGCTCTGCTGAGGTATTTTGTCCACGTGTGACAGGAAAATAGGAACATGTCTGCAGGTAGTGACAGGGAAAAGGGGAATTTTCAAGCAGAAATCACTCATGACTTCTCTGCAGTTTATTCTATTTGTTTCCAGCTTTAGGAAGCTGAAAGCCAAACCATTCATCCATCCTTATCCACTGGAAGGAAAACTTCCTGCCACCAACCAGCTGAGCCTCCACGGGAGGAGTCTTCTGCAAATCTAGCAGTGTAAAGCTATTAGGTTTTTTCTTTTTAAAAAAACACACCAAAAAAATCCAACCACCCACCCCACTTTGAGGGGTAAGTTTGTAATTTATATCCAAAAATCCCACAGGAAAAAGGTAACAGCAGCCAGCAATGAAAATTCCCCAGCCATGAAAGGTATAAAAGAAAAACTCCCAATTGTTTTTGAAAAGAAAACCCCAAGCCCAGTGAGAGGCACAGGGATGCTGTGCCCAGCCTGTTGTTTGCAGCAAAACCACGCAAACAGCTCTTTTCCCCCAAAACTCAGAGCTCACCCCCCACTCTCCAGGCCAACATCACCCAAGCAAAACATCTGGGTGCTGCATCCCATCTTATATTTCCCTCATGCCAGTAAAACTATTTCTTATTCCTTTCTGCTGTCAAAAACTGCAGCTCCCAGGCTTTGGAAACTCCTGCCATGAGTCCCAGAATCCCCCAAGCCACACAGAGCCATAACCAACCACAGCCAAGCCCATTTTTGCTTATTAAACCGTTTATCACTGCAAATTGAATTGTAATTAGGGGGAAATGCAGCAGGTCCCTGTGAGGAGTCATTGAGAAAGCAGCTTCTGCTGTTGTTGTTTTCACTAACACGGAGTTACCGCTGCCCAAATGAGGTTCCTGCACAAAAAAACTCATTCCAGCTGCTCACAAATATCCCAAGAGCTGCTGTTTTGGCCAGCACCTCTTCCAAAACTCCTTTCTCTCCACTAAATTCAAGGCAGCATCCTGAATTTCCAAGCAGGGAGGTTGGTGTTGTAAACAAGAGTCGGGCACGAAGGAAGGATTAACTCAGTTCCATCCATCATCTGCTCCAAGTTCTCTGGGAATAATGATTCCAGCAGGTGGGATTAGAGTGGGGAGGAAGGTCAGCTGAGAGAGAGAGGGGTGGGATGTGACTCAACCCCGTGTTTCTCTGGATGTTGGACACATCCTGCTGCTCAACCCATGTCTTGTGAGGAAAATCCAACCACTTCCTCCTACTCTTCCCCAAAAAGATTTTTAAGGCAGTAATTAATTTCTGGTTGAGAGAAGAGTAAAACCCCCCAAAGGTAATGATGTCACAACGTATTTTAGGACAAACCAGCCCTCAGCCACACAGAGAGGATCGAATTTGCACTTTTGAAGAGGGCAGGCAGCATTTGGGAGCTCAGCTGTAACTGGGCAGCTGTGATGGGACCAGCACATCTGGATGGGGTGTCCCAAAAGCCACCCTGGGAACCTCCACACAAACCAGCAACTGCTTCTGCAGGTTTAATGTCCAAGCCACCAGCCTGGAGTAAAACCAGAGCTTAGATATGTTGGGTATTTTCTGTTTCACAGAGTTAATATCAGTTTGGGGTCACAAATGGCTCATTCAGGCCCCGAGCGAGGGCGCGGTGAGAGAAGGGAGTCGATGCTTTGGGGAAGGAGCAAACATTTCCCTGGCAGACTGACTCAAATAATAAATGGTGGCAGCTTGAAACCCCTCCAGGAGGCTGGAATTGGAGGAACTTGGAGAGATGGATTAATGGGCAGAGATGTGATGCTGCCAGCCAGATAATAAACAACTGAGGAGCTTTGCAGAAAAAATGCTCTTTTATTTCATAATGCCAGGCAAAGGCAACGACTCCACCTGGAATTTGGCCAGACTACAGTTAAGACTTCTTCAGGAGTGCCTGTGGATGTTTGAATGAGAATGGTCTCAGCTCTCCTGATTTACAGAGACACTGGGATCCCAGGAAAAGCTTGGAAGTTCTGTTTGGGTGAGGTGACTCCAGGATTTGCTTTGAACAATTTCAACAATTCCTATCCACCACTGCCTTTAACACAACTCTTTGCTTTGAGCTCACCAAATATTACCCACTCTTCCCTCCTAAAGCAGCAGGAGCTGCCCACATCCAGGTTTTCCATCCAAGCCTGGGGCTGGGGCTCCAGCTGGGGCTCCAGCCCCAAGCCAGGATCCTGCTGGCCAAGCAGAGCCTGCACCAGAGATGGCTCCTGGTGGGACTTGTCACTTATTGCTGCTGCTCCCAGATGGATGGGTGACAGCCCAGCCTGCCAGCAGGCTCAGCCCAGAGGCACAAGAGACTCCTTAGAACCCTCCCAAGGAGAGTGATGCCACAAAGTTTTCCTCCTGCAAAGGGAAGAGGCAGAAAAAGCTGCAGGTCTAAGGGGGATCTGAGAAAAGCACAGCTGAGGGGTCACTCTCCCACCCCCTCAGCTCCTGGGAGCCAGCTCCACCCAGAGCCCTCCAAATTCCCTGCCTAAAACCCGAAGAAAAAGGTTGATGCATTAACCCTGCATGACACCCACCCTGTTCACTCCAGTCTGGCTGCTGGGCCTCCCCTTCACAGCTCTGCAGTGAAGCATTCAATTAAAATATAACCAATTTAATCAAATCTGCCATTTCCATCCTCCTGTGTCTGTCCAAAGAGCCTCCTGGAGCATCCCAGGTGCTGCCTGGAGTATCCAAACCACAGGTGAGGAGCAGAACTTGATAAAATTACCATCCCTTTTGCCTTGTGACCCGTAGCTCTAAGGGGAGCTCCTGCCCCAGCACAGGGCTGATTCCCAGGATTGACCACATTGTGCTGCCAACTGCAAAAAAAAATCCAAAAGCTCTCAACTGCAAAAAAACCAACAAAAAAAACTTATTTGCACTTGCAAAACCCTTCTAGATCTCTGCTGGAAAATGGGCTTGGAGGACAGGCTGCCTATTATCTCCTGTCAGGGAAGGAGCCAGAGCTGCCACCTAAGCTCAGTCTGCTGTCAATTCATATGAGGATGGTGATTCATCCTGCTCTAAGACAGCTGGGCTGACTCAGTCCCTGCATGAGCTTGTCTCTCCCAGTTACCTGCCAAGAAAAGCCCCTCTAATTAGCTGATCCCAGACATTTCAGTGTTGAGGCAACTGGAGCAGGAAAACCCCTCTCGTGCTGCTCTCACCTTTGTTTTCCAACAGAGCCAGCTCGGAGCTCTGCGTGGTTTTCGTGCCCTCTCTCCCAGCCAAAAGCAGCCCCATCTGTTTCGCAGCTGATCACCCATCCATATTAGTTAGATTTTTGTGATTTGCTTCAGGACCCCATGGTTTTTTTGGAGGCAACCCGAGGCTCAGACAACTCTTGTCCTTGGAAGGTGACAGGAGATGCCTGGTGGCCACTAAAGATTTTTATTTGTGCCTGCAGCTCTTGTGCCCTGCCCTCACAAGCAGTAAATCCACAAACAACCCTAAAATAAGTATTTACAGGAACAAAAGAGAAAAGCAGAAGTGGGATCCCTGCAGGAAAAGGGAAGAGGTTCACAAGTAGAGGATGGCACGGTCAGATGGGGAGGAATCACTCGTTCTCATTGCTTCCACTGCCTGTGAGTGACCCCCCCAGTGTCTGGGCTTGCAGCAGTGAACGGCTCCTGGTACAAGAGCAGCATTCCAATCACACAATTCCCTGCTTGGAATCACAGCCCAGGCTCCCCACACCCGCTCCAGCTGATGGGAGTTGTTGGATCAACACTGAGCCCACAAGCACTTGGTGCAGTCTGCTCCTCACCCCCACCTGCGCCTACAGCATTCCATGAGCCAGACACCCGGGCTCTGCACACCCCTGCAAACATCTCTGCTGGGAAAAGAGTCCAAAAAGCCTCACCCAGATGGCCCAGCCTCAGTAATGAATCAAACAGGCAACAAGGCTGGTGCTGCCTGTCCATCCTGCCACCCCTCAGTCCTTCCCCAGGTGACTCCGTGTGTCACCACTCCCATTAAACCATGGGAAAGGGGCACGAGTCTCACAGGTAATGAAAATCCTGTAAATTCAGGGGAATTGGGAGAGAAGAAGGAACAGATCCCAGCAAGGGAAGCAGCAGGATTTGGCTGTGGAAAGCTCTGCATGGCAGAACAGATGCTCTGCAGCTGGGCCAGATGGTCCCCACTGCTGCCAGGGACAGGCCACTGGATCCTCCTAGAGCTGAGGCTGGGCTGATGGGAGGACGCAGGAAAGCTCAGCCTGACCTGGCCCTGGTCTAACAGAGCAAATGAGACACTGGGAATCCTCACCCCTCACTCCTCCCTTCTCTGATCCAGCCACCTTCTCCACATGACCCTCCCTTCACAGTTAACACAGCTCTGCATGAGCTGCCAGGCGCTCCCATTATTCCAAACCGGGCTCTGCCTGGGAAGGAACCAGGACTGATTGTCTTGGCCCAGCAGCTTCACCATGAGAAGCTTCAGGAGGAGCATAGAGTGGATCTCCTGGTGTCCAACAGGTGCAAAGCCCTCCCTGAGCCCATCCTGATGTGCTGTTCCCAGGAGCAAGGATCCCAGAACAGCCAAGCACAGAAGGAATTGCAAATCTCACTTGAAACAACATATTTGCTTTTTTAACCACTCCAAAAATGTTGCTTTCGGTGCAAAATTTTTTTTGTTGCTGTCCTCCTCAGCCAGCAGAGCTGCTGCAAGACAACAACGGAAGAAGAAAGTTGATAATTTTGGGGGATTGATCAATGCAGCCAAAAATTCCGAGGTGGGGATTGCCCACAGCTATCCCAGGGTTTTGTTTTGATGCACAGCTCTGCCCAGCCCTGGGAAACACTCCCACAGCATCCCCCAGAACCTGCAGCATCAATAATGATATTCCTGCCTCACCTGGAAGCCTCCTGGACCCAGCAGAAATCAATCCACTCCTGCACACACAATGAGAGGCTGCAACCCAAGAACCGCTCCCACTTCCAAGCCCTGAGCTGATTATTATTGCATTAGCCATGGAAGGATGCATTGTTAATGCTCAATGGATGCTAAACTCTGCTTCAAAAGGATGCAATTTCGAGCTGGGAGACTGTAGGAATGTTTTTGGCATCCTTGAATAGGTGCTAGAATAAAAGCTCAGATATTTCTGATACAGAAAATAAGCATCAGTGATTCCTCATCACAGCTCTCTCCCTGAGTTATTCAAGGGAAGTAATTGAAGGCGTCTTTGAGAGACACAAATATTCAATTAACTCTCCAAACTGGCTGCTGTGGAATAATGCAAGCATGACAAAAAGATAATTTAAGTGAACAAATTGCAGCTGACTCCCATAAAATCATGCCAAGCCTTTATTTTTTTGGTGTTATTTACACCATTGCAGGAGCCTGGGTGGGAGAAGCACAGGGAAAAAATGGGTTTGGATCAATAGCACTACCTGCATATACCAAAATCCAGGTTTTTTTACCAGCAAGGAGAGTGGAATTACTCAGCACAAGAATCTGGCTGAGTGTCACTGCAGGAATTAGGAGATTTTGCAAGGTAAAGATTTAGAAGAAACAAGATACAGAGAGATTTTAGCTCAAAGCAAAAGAGGAGGAAGTAGGGTTGAACTAAACATTGAAATAAAAGCTCCCTGACCCTTCTTTGCATTAAAATTTATCCTCAGGAACAGCCTGTTCCATGAAATCACTTAGTACCTTCCCAGCTGTTAAAAGGGAATTCCAGCAAAGGAGAAAACCCAACCCAATCCCACAGCACCAAACTCATTTTCTGAATTAAGACAAAGCAACAGGGGTGGAATAAAAATAAAGGTTTCCCCAAGGAAGCCAGCATCACCCAAGTAATTAACATGGACAACATGAATTCCAATTCATTCATTTGCAAATCCAGCATCCCCAGTTAATCTGAGCATGGACAAAGTCCGTTAATAAAGCAGATTCCTGTAATGGGATTCAAAGCAACGGCAAATCAATACACAAAAAAAAACAACTTGTGTGGTTAAATAATCTACATTTTGCATAATAACATCAGTGCTGTGATGCTGGGTGGTTATGTGGAGACAGAGCAGAAATACCCAGCAAGAAAATTGGATTGAGGTGGGAAAACCTCCCTGCTCAGGGGTGAAATCCTTGAGCCAAGGGAAAAAATCTTCCTCACACTCCTTGAAACCTCTCCTGAGCAGCCCCACAAAGAGCTGGGAGTTCCCCAAACAGCTTTGCAAAGAGTGAGGGGAGATGATTTCCCTTCAAATCCTTTCTCAAGCCTGCTGGTCTCACCCTGGGTATCTCCTCTCCAGGATGTGCCAGATGTGGAATTCAGCAGCCCCTGGCAGGAACCTTCCTGTGCCCTCCACTGCCAGCTCAGGATTTATTAGAGCTATAAAAATTATTAAAAAATTAAATTTATTATTTACTGACAAACACTGATCCAAATTTGTCCTGTTTCACTAAACCCCTTCTTTTTCTGCACCCTTTGATGCCTCACAGCTCCCTTCAGAGTCTCCCCCTGAACAAAAGGAGGAACTGAGTCACAGAAAATCAAACCCACACCCCCAAATTCGCACTGCTGCCCTCAACATCCCCATTCCCAAACACCTTCAACTGGGAGGCCTCTGCTCTTCTCCTCTGGGATATCCCCTCTCCAGCTTGCCAAGTCAGAAAACCACTTAAATACCTGATTAACTACAAGCACATGTTTAAATCCCGCTGAAGCCAAGGGGGTTGGACAAGCAGAGCGCTTCAGACAGGTTTTTGTTAAGCAAAACTTCTTTCCTCCACCCAATTCCCTTCAGGAGGAAGGACTGGGACACTCCAGAGTGAGATGCAGCTGAAGTGAGCAGTGGAAGAAGCATTTTGTACAAAATCAGGGAATGAGATCCCAGGGGGACACAGGCTGGGCTGGTGATGATGGAGAGCGCTCTGCCCTCCAGAGCCAGCAAACATTTCCAGTAAGTGCCATTAAAATCCTCCTCTTTATTTCACCACACACCAGGCTCCAGAAAAGCCAGAGGGTGGTGGCTGCTGCTCCTGAGCCCCAGAGATGGGACAGATTAACCCAAAAATGGCCTGAGAGCCTCTGTGCTTGGCTGAGAAGGGAAACCTGCCCCAGGTTTCGCTGGGGTGCTGAACAGACACAGGTAATAAACAGCTTTTCTGCTGTGCTCTGTCCCTCCTGCCCTGTCTGTAGGGTCTGTGAGGGAAAGGGGTGCTCTTTGCACCCCCAAACCCACAGGAGCCCCACACCAGGCTGGGAGAAGCAGGAACATCCCTCCTGCTGGGACAGGCAGTATCACATCCTGTGTTCAGCAATAAAAGGTGTCAACCCTCCCCGACTAAAATCCAAATATTTCTGCTTTGTTTGACAGCCAGGGCAGTTAAATTGCTGCTGTTGATATTCCATTTCCCAGTGGAGATGCCAGAGGAGCTCAGGAGGATGAGACAAAAAACACACCTTTGCCCAGGGAGCTTCTGCAGGGAAATGGAGCCTGTGATGGAGCTGTGGCCACAGGGAGAAGGAGCCATGAGTTGGGTGAAGAAAACCATGCCTGGAGATCAGTTTGCAGGAGAGGATCCAGGGCAAAGCTGCTGCCCCCACTGCTGAGTCACAGCTGCTGTGCAGAGAGGTCAGTGCAGGCTTTTCCTTCTCACAGGTCAGCACCAAAAGACCCAGGAACGAGGCAGGGAGCAGTTCCAGAGTGGGAATATCAGCAAAGCATCCATGTCTCCCTGCCCTGGGATATTCCCTTAATCCCCTACTGTGTGACACAGCCCAGGAAGTGTCCCCAGAGAGAAGCAGAGGCCTGGAATGCCATCGGGAACAGAGCACCCTGCTAATCCCTCCTGCTTCCCCATGGGTGGCTGAGCCTTCCTGGGAATGCTCTACTGGATCCCATGGAATGCTGTGGCCACAGGATATTCCCACAGGTGCCAGGACAAAGTCTGTGGCTTGCAGCTCCTCCTCCCAGTTCTGGCACTGCAAGCCCAGAACATTGATTTTCCAACTCCAAAACAGCCAGTGCTGATAATCCCTCACACCAGCAGCTCCTCTGAAGTTAACAGCAGAGGAAGAACCACCCCAGAACCTTCCAGGACACAACACCAATCCTTAATCTCATTTCCCAGATACAACCACGGGGCTGAATAATCCCTGAAACCTGATGCAGGATGATGAGCTGAGCAAGAGGAAAGCCAGGGTGAGCTCATTGTGCTGAGCCTCCCCTTCCCTGCTCCAGTCCCACTGAGACATCCACAACCCTGGGCTGGAATTCCTCAAACTGCCACAAGCAGCTGATTTCAGTATCATTGAAACATGACTAATACAGGCTTTGAGCTGCTTTCAAAGTGGAGGAGCCACTGGTGTGTGGTGAATCAGACACCTCCAGCCCCACACACACGAGGTGTGGGGTGGCATTTAGCCCACAGTGACACCAAACCCACCTTGGGACCTTTTTCCCCTGCCAAGAAATGCCAGAAATTCATGCCTGGAAGACAGATTCCCTTTTTGCAAGGCATGAAACAGGAAGAAAAAAACGTTGGTTTTCTCTGAAGGCCCACAGACTCATCCAAAATCACCACTGACAAGTAAATAGGTTGGAAAAAGTTCCCTCTGAGAGCCAGACTGACTCAATCTGTGTTATCTTTTCCCTTTTCACTTTATCTTCCCTGATGTGCCTGCTCAGGAAGAGATAAGGAGCGGCTGCTCCGAGCCCTACTCGTGGCTCTGCCACTTCTGTGCACTTCATTCCTGTTCTTGGGAATTCCCTGCTTCCCTTCCCCTTTGCCAGAGGGATGTTCAGCCCTTCTGCTCCTCCATTCCCCCTGAAAAATGAGGAGAAGTTTTTCCTTGGTAAAGAATCCTGGAATTATTTAGGGTGGAAGAGCTCAAGTCTAACCTCTAAGCTACCACTAAACCATATCCATACATCCCACAAACCCCTCCAGGGATGGGGATTCCAGCATCCTGCTGGCTCTGGGATGGGTCAGTCAGAGCTGGAACGTCTGGAGGAGCTTGGTCAGCGCTGGGTCCCACCAGGATTTTACACAATGTCATTCCCATCCTCCTGCAATCAATGGAATGAGCTCAGCCTGTGGGAATGGCACTGTATTCCTGCCTTTGGGAATATTCCAGGCTCCTATATTTTTGCCCTCCTCCAAAGGGAGGGCACACAAACAAACACGAGTCCTTGCGGAAAATAAAGTTGATTTATACGATGCGGCAACACTGAAAGGTCTTTTTTTTAAAAAAAGATATTTCAGGAGAGGACTTTGGCTGATTTATTTTCTTTCAGGAGAGGACTTTGGCTGATTTATTTTCTTTGTGTTGGTGGAGAACAGCAGCTGATGGGCAAGAGATGAAAGCACCCCAAGCAGAGATTCCTCACCACGTTTCAGATAATTCATATCATCCGGGAGCTGCTTTACATCTTAAAGAGGACTGAGAAGTTTATCAGAGCCAAAAGTTGCACTGGTGCAAGGCTGGCCCTGTCACCTGCACCGTGCCAGATTCTCCATCCTCCTCCTCTGGGCAGCAACAAGGTTGGAAGGAAACCAGAGGGAACGCCAAGCTGTGTATGGAGAGCTCAGGAAAAGCGCTGAAGCTGCTCCTGTTTTACAGTTCAGCCCTTCCACTGAATGACCAGTGCCATGGACATGAAAAGTCAGCTTTGGGACGTTCTTCCCCTGCCAAGAATGCCAGGAATTGCTGCCTGGAAGTGGTACAGTCTCAGCAGCTGGTGCCCACGTGGGAGTGGGGCCGGGCTGTGCCGGATGCCGCACACCCACAGCCCCTGTTGTTTACCCAGGGCCTTTACAGGGATGCACACATCCTAAAATCCAGGGAAACCCAGAGTCCTGGCAGCTCCTGGGGCTGCTGACACCTTTGCTCTAAAGCAGCGAGGCAAGAGAGAGGAATGCCATGGGAAGGACTGGATTTTTACGCAGAAAAAGGAGCTGGTGGAGAGCAGATGTTGTGCACGTCCAGCTGAGACACATTTCCCCTTCCCAAATCCACAAATCTGTGCAAAGACTGGTTTGGGTAGGAAGGGACCTTAAAACTCATCTCATTCCCACTCCTCTGCCATGGGCAGGGACACCTTCCATAGACCAGGATGCTCCAACCTGGCCTTGGACACTTCCAAGGATGGGGCAGGAAAACCCTGTGCCAGGGCCTCCTCACCCTCACAGGGAAGAATTCCTTCCTAATATTCCATCCAAACCTCCTCTCTGAAGCCCTGGCAGCCTATTTGCATCACCCACTCCGGTGACACTGTGTTTTTGGGGTACCTGGTGAAGAGTTCCAGCTGTAATCCAAAGAGGATGAGAAGAGGAGTCCCAGGCTCAGCAGGAAGAGCTCCACAACTGCAATCACCAGGGTGCTGCTGAATGCCCTCCAAAACCAGCACACACAGTCCAGCTGTGCTGGGCAGTTCCCATGGAACAGCCTGGGAATGGCACACACACCACAAAACATGGATTTTGGCTGCTGGAGGAGAGGCTGCCAGGCAGCCCGAGGAAGGGAACTGCTGAGAGGAGGCTTTCCTCTTGAAACACCCACAGA
The DNA here is from genome assembly GCF_001522545.3 of Parus major. Lineage (NCBI taxonomy): Eukaryota > Metazoa > Chordata > Aves > Passeriformes > Paridae > Parus > Parus major. The sequence goes on along the minus strand of NC_031787.1, from coordinate 4,691,277 downwards.
AAAATGGGAAAAGGAATGGATGAGACCATCAGCATGGGAAAATTATCCTCATTGTTTGTGCAGGGTGGCTCAAAACTCCCCCATTTCCCATCCTGAGACTGAATCAGAACTGTGCCCTACATCCCAGGAAAGTGGGAACCTCACCCCTGATTTATATCCACAAATAAAGTCAGTTTTGGGAACTGAGGGAAGAAATGAAGCATTTCCCATGTTTTTATTTGCAGCATCAGATTTTTAACCATCACATAGAGCAGGGCTGGGACTTGGTGTTTGATATTTGAAGAAGGTTGGAAGGTAAAATCTTTCTTGAAGGCTTTCACAGCGACTTCCCTGTCTGGCACCAGGGAATTTGGATGCTCCTTTGAGGATCCACCTCTCCATGAGCCTCCCAGCTGGCTCAGTCTCTCCAGAGAAACCCAAAAGTAAAGGATTTTGGCTCATCAAAGTCACCAGGAAATGCCCAGACTTGCTAAGGAAGAATTAATGACTGGGCTGCCCAAGGACTCAATTCAGTGACATTAAAATTCAATTAATGCTGCTCTATAAAATAGCTTTAAACATTAAATGCATTTACTTTAAACCACCCAGATTTCAAATCAGCAATTTAAGGTGATGTCAACCTCTGGTCAGGCTTTAATTTTAAAATTGAAAAATTTATTTAATTTTAAACAGCTCCTGTTAACCCAGGTAGGCAGAACGTGTCTGGCAATGATTTTGGGGAAGTCAGTGACAAAAGAAACGAGTGAAATGCAAACAGAGCTGTGGGGAGAGTTTGGTTCTCTCAAAAGGACAAAAAAAAATCTTAATTTCAGTTAATTCAAGTGTTTGGCTCTGTGATCTTAAAAGTCTCTTCCAATTTCAAGAATTTTAATTCACTTAGTCGAGTTTAACACTGAATTTCAGCAAGCCAATGAAAAAAATCAGGAATACAAAGCAGAAATTTTCCAATCTGCAAGTAAAACTTCAACCTGAGAGACAAAGATCTGTAATTATGGTGACCAGAAGTGTAATTCATGATGCACAATTAATACTCCACTTAATGAATCAACCACTTTCAAATGCAAAATCTGTTTTGAGACATTTACTTTGTCTGCTCTTGGATCCAGCATATTTTGAGTTTATTAAATGATCAAAAAACATTAAAAACCACTTTTCTGCTCTTTAAACTTGCTTCCACTTCCCTGTAACTCGAGTCAGAAATACAAAACGATCAATCAATCAATCAATCCTGTAAACCTCAAATTCACCAGAATTTCCCATCAGAATAAAAACACACAAAATTCCTCACCCAGCCACACAGCTGCCTAAATACATGTCCCCAGATACACCAGAAAAGGAAGTATCCAATTACACCAAGCAGAAGCAGCTTCTTTACAACCAAACAGGAAAACATCCTCTTTCTTATAGAATGACCCCCCCCCCCAAAAAAAATATCCTAACCACTAAAAAATAATAAAAAAAAGGCTGCTTAAATCAAGTTTTAATCCAATCCTGCATGATTTTGGCTGGATGTAAATCATGGGTGAAGATCACTCACATTCTCATCCCAAATAGTTTGTCTGCAAGCCCGGGAAGCCCACAAAGGCATTTGGGAAAGAGATTTCCTTTCTGGAGAGGGGAGAACTGTTGGAGTAGATGGATAAATGGAAATAAATGGAGGGATTTTGGGATGAACCAAAGGCTTTGGGGCTGTTTGGTGAGGTTTGAGTCCTGTTTCTGCAGAAATTTGGCCTTCACTGCCCTGATTTTGGGGAATTCAGGCTGAAACAGGAGCTGGGGTTTGCTCAACACCAACCAAACCTGGGGCAGAGGCTGCAGCAGCTTCGATTCATCCTTGTGCAGGGAATTGGGGTTCTTTTATTGAGCTCCAAACCCTTCCCACACCTCCTGCATCCCAAATCCCAGAGCATTCCCCAGCAGGAGCTCCGTGGGAGCGGCTCTGCAGGCTGGGAACGGGGACAGAGGTGTCCCAGGAAAAACCCTCAGCACATCCCCGGCCAAAACAACCATTTCCCACCGCAGCCTGCTCTCCTTCCTCAGCAGCCTTTGCTTTCCCCTGCTGGGATTTCACTGCTGTGCCAAGATCCTGGCCTTGGGGAGGGTGGGGGTGAAGGAACAGCCCTGCAGAACAAGGCAGGAATTATCTGCTCCCAGACTGGGCTCTGTTTAAGCATCCCCTGGGACAGGGGAAGAGGCAGCTCTGGGAATTTCCCAGCCGTGGGACTGGGGCTCCCAGGCACAGGTTGGCTCAAAGCCCTGTGCTCTTCCACCAGGCAAAGCCAGGGAATCTCTGCACAAGGAGAGATGGAGGCACCGGAACAATTCCAGGAGGTTTCAGTATCGTGTTTTCATCCTTGGAGTGGGAGGAAGGGACAGACAGAGCTCGCTCACCTCGGTGTGTTTCACATGCTGGAGGGTAGAAAACAGAGCTGCACCTCCCACGGAGCTGTAATCCTGTCCCTAACACCCATTTCCTCACTTTCTGTGCCTAAACAGAAAGCAAGGAGCTGAAAAACCCAGCACACAAATCCCCATCCTCCAAAATCCCGCACGCTCCAGGCTCCTGCTCCAGGCTGGCTGGTCGGGCTCTCCTTTAATTAACCAACCTTCATTTCAACACAACTGCTGTTCGAGCTGGAATTAATATTGCTGCTGGCTGAAATCTCCTCCAAACGCAATCCCTGAGCTCACGGGAGCGGGCAGCACCGGGGGGAGCAGGAGCTGGACTGGAAAGCTGCTCATAAACCAATCCCACAGGGAAAAAGGGACATTCAGGGACCGAAATCAGCAGCAGGATCCAGGGCTGGGGAGGAGCAGAGCTCAAGGAAAACCTCCGTGGGCCAACAGGAATTTTGGAACCACCGGAAAAGACAGAAATGTCTTGTAAAGAAATTCCCCCAATATCAAACCCGAGTGGGGCTCTGCAGAGCAGGACAGGCAGGACTCTGGGAAGATTATTGTGATATGGAGAGGCCCTGAGGAATGAATATCCACAGAAATACCCATAGGCATGAGGAAAAGGCAGCTCCCTCCCCTCAGCTCTGCTGCGTGTCCAGGCTCTCTCCAGAGCTCAAAGCCTCGCACAAAGGAAGCGCCTCTGACTTTGAAAGACACGAAGCCTGAAAGATAAAGAGTCTTGAAAAGATCTGAGAATGCTGGAAAGCTCCAAGCAGTTCCTGCTCTCCCAGCAGCAAGGTCAGAGCCAGGAGTAATTGGAGCTAAAACCTTCGGCCTGGAGAGGAATGGGAAGGATAATTTGCTTTTCCTTTTAGAGGCAAGATTAAATTTACCATGCAGTGATCTTTTCTCCAAAATTTGAAAGAGAAGGAGCCTGAGACACACACACAGAAAGAGAAATGGAATCAGGCATTAAATCATATTAGGCATTTGGCCAGGACCTGAAGATGTTGAATACTAAAAAAATTCCACATTGCTTGTAGGAGAATGAAATGAATATTAATGTATAACCACCTCCCTTAGCTAAGAGCAGGCCACAGGCAGAAATCCCCCAGCACATCGAACACTGAAGCTCCAATACACTGAATTTCAGGTGCCTCAGCCCCCCTTGCTGCCCCCCAGACCCCTGCACATAGCAGCTGGCAGCGCTGGGATGTGCAGGGAGGGTTTTGCCCACACAGCCCACACTGAGAGGAGACATCCTCACACTCCCAGCTTCCACGGGATAAAAAGGAAAAGAGGGGGAAAAAAGGTGCGTGCCAGGCTGTCTGGAGCCCCGAGCTGCTGCACTTCACATCAGGTGTGAAAACAGCAGAGCCTGGAGGGGAAAGAGACCCATTCCTGCTATTATATAAACAGAGAAAGTGCTGAATAGGGGCTGAGGTGGAACAACAACCATTACCTTCTGCCAGCTTGGAGATTTCTGTCCAGCTGCCCACAGCTCACAGCCCAGCCCCCACTCCATACCCCATCCCACCTCTCCCAGCCTTCCTCTCCCCCCAAAAACACAAATTCCCCCAGGAAGAGCAGCAGCAGCCACCTTCCAGAGGGGTCATTAAATCATTAAATCCAATCCTGTGCCTGCAGGCACAGGACACATCCAGCTGCAAATGCCACAGGGGATGGAAAAAGAGCAGAAGGATGGGAAGCAGGCAGAGATGCCTGTGAGGGAGCAGGGAAGGGGGTGGGAGCTCAGGGGAAACACCAGAAGCCTTTTTTGGGGCAGGAAACACCCCACCACTGGCAGAGATATTTGTTGTCAGTGCCTCCAGCAGCCTGAGGGTTAAAAAGAATTGTGGGGAGTGCTGGTGGGGTTTCAGCAGCTCAAGGCAGAGGAAATGAGGGTTCATCCCAAAGCCACCACGCTCAGAGCAGGGTTACCCAACTTCCACCCTGCGGTGCTGCAGCCAGGGCAGGGCCCTCCCTCAGCCCCAGCAGCTCCCACTTGAGGAAAAACAATCCCAATCCTGCAAAATTCTTCATCCCTGTCCTCTGCTGGCTGTGCCAGGCTGGGAGGAGCCCAGGGACCCCAGGCTGGGTCACCTCAGGTGCTCTGAAGGGATCAGGTGTTCTCCTGTGGGACAAACACAGCAACGCTGAGCTCCTCCAGCATTCCTGGAGCATGGATGTGTCCATGGGAATGCTGCTCCATGCTGGGGGGCCAGGAGTAAGCACTCAGTCCAGCCACAAGCCTTTTTAATTTTTCCTCTGCTCTTGTGTCTCGATGAAGTCACAGGAGCCCAAAGTGAGCCATCTCCATCAGCGTTTTTAATTTTTTTTTTTGGTGTTTTACTATCCCCACCAGCCAAGCCCCTCTTACAATGCAGATATTCATCACTAATTAATAAAACTTCCCTGTGCCACACAGTTCCCAGGCTGCTCAGCTCATGTCCTGTTCCCCACAACCTCTGGCTGGGAAATGCAGGGCTGGGATGGGGCAGGGGCACATCAAGGGATGTTTGTGGGACAAACCTCAGGGATCCCAGGCTGGATCACGGCCAGGAGGGGGCTGCAGGCTTTGGTGGGCACAGAGTGCGTTTTCTCCCAGCCCTTTCCTGCAAATGGGATTTTTTGGTGGTGTTTTTGCCCATTTGCCCATCCCAGGGCAGAGGATCCACCCTGCCAGTGGTGCCACACCTCGGACCTTGGTGTTTGGCTTCTGGCCACGCTCAGCACCCAGGCATTTATTGCCGTACTTTGCTTTCTTTTCCCCCTTTCCCCAACTAATTCCTGGACCTGCTGCTCACCTGCCCTGTGCAGATGATGCTCAGATCTGCTGAATTCCTCCTCCTCCTCCTTTCTCCCACCAGAGCAGCAGCAAAAGCTCCACGTCGAGCCATAACCAATGGCAAATTCCTTGAGTGCAACGTAATGTGCTGGGAAGCGCTTCCCCATTTCGCCTGGGAAAAGCGATCTGTTTGGCAGCAGGGAGGAGGAAAACATGCTTTGTTTTACAAATCCTCTCCCCAGCAGGAGAGACACTCCCAGAATTTAATATACTGACAGTGCTTGGCTGCCTTAACCACTAAAACTCGAGAGTAAGGGGGAAAAAAAAAAAAAAAAAAGTTCCACACTCTATAACATTAAAACCTATCCTGCTCTGCAGCTGGTGGGAATGTGGAGCTGGAATTCTCCCACCTGGATGGAGTGAGGGGTCTGAGAGCGCATTCCCATGCCCCAAGTGCTGGACACCCTGAATTAATTCATTTTTTAGCCTCTCCCCACAGCAGCTCCTTGCTGGAAAGCAGAGAAGATGCTGCCAGGAAATCACTTCATGGCAGATAAATTCCAAGTTATTCCCTGCAGGAATTACTTCCATGGAAGGCCAGCAGCTCCCCCCAGGTGACTAGCAAGCCTCTGGCAACCCTGAACACCAGCCCAAACCAAATGTTGACCACTTCAGTGCTTTCCACTGCATTTATGCCAAAAGCATCCTCCCTGCAGCACTGTGAGGGAAAACACCTCAGCCAAGGAGAGCAGCAGGCACTTGTTGGGATTTAGGGGATTTGAATTTTGCAGTGTGGGGTTTGGGCTCCAGAGCAGGAAGAAGGAGAAAGAAATGAGTATTCTGTGTGTCAGGAGCTCGATGTTAAATTAGCCAGGCTGTGCCAGAGGAGCAGAAACCCTTTGGAATGGCTGCTGGCAGCAGGAATAACAGGAGTGTTATTTTGGGGGCAGTCAGCGGGATCAAATTGCCTCCACACCAGAGACCACTGCTGACCTCTCTGAGGGAGCAAAGCCTGTCTGCTCTTCAGGCTTTTTATATTTTTAAACAAACAAACAAACAAATCACTTTGTATCTCAGTTTTTTATAGTTGTTTGCAACCTCCAGGCATTCCCAGAAATACAAATTAATCCTTACAGGAGCCTGTAAGGAAAACAGCATCACTCCCACCTCAGGGGAGGGAGAAAATGGATAAAATTCTAAATAAATGGGTGGAATGCAAAGGCCACAGTGGACACTGGTAGCAGTGGCAGGGCTGGAAGGGCAGGACCTGCTCCAGCAGCTTTAAAATACAGGATTGCAACCCTGCTCTGATTATCAAACACACCTTTTGAGGGAGCAAAAAAACCCCCCAAACCTTGTCTTGTCTTGCAGCGGGTGGGTAGGGCAGGGTGTTATGGCACAAAGACCTGAAAAACAAAGATTTTCAGCTCTGGCCATGTGCTCATCCTGCTCCAAAAAAAAACAAAACTATGGAGCCTTTCCAAAGGCAGGGATGCTGTCACCCACCCCTCAGCAGCACGCTGGGCTGGCTTCAAAGCCTGCTGAAGTCAGTGGAAAGGCTCCCAGTGACCTAAATGCCTGGGATTTAAAAAAATCTCCACTGAGAGCTGGGCACCAGGTCACTGGGTTTTGCTGGGAAAACCCGTTTTGCTGGAAAACTCCAAAACCGGCCAGTTTTGCAGCAGCAGCATCAAACAGCAGTGACCACATGGAGCAGCCACGGTCCCTCTGCAAGGGACATCCTAAAAATGACACAGGGAAAAGTCTCTGCCTCACCAGGCTCATCCATCCACCCCTTTCCACAGGGGGAAGCTCCTCCTTTCTCCCCAAATCCTCACTTTCAGGCTGAGACACTCCAAAGAGCTCTGGAAGGCTCCTGCTGGAGTGGGAACAACCTAAGTGGTCCCTTGGAGCCACCAATGCCCTCCTAAAACATCCCCTCCCAAAATCCAGCTGCTGGAAAACCCCAAAGCAGCCGGGATTTGTTCAGTGGGGCATCCCACGTTCCCTCCCTGGAGGCAGGGATTAATATCACCTCATTAAAAACCTGCTTGGAGTCTATTATAGTATCTAGGACAAAGTGTTCTCTATTTTGACACTCTAAGATATATTTTGTCAGAGCGAGCTCTTCAGAGACACTCACTGCCAGAGATGCACCTGACAGGTCCCTTGCTTCCCCCAGTAGTTTAAGATGAATTTTGAGCTTTTTCTTCCCAATCTTCAGTGAGATGAGAGGGTTTCCCCGTGGTCAGGTTTGTCATTAGGGCATCCACGGTGACACATCCCAGCTCCCTCACTGTGCACAGAGAGTGAGGACAGAGCTGAGCATCGCTGAGAAAAACCAGTCTGGAGCCAGGGAGAACTTGAGAGTGATTGCTGGCACTTTGCAGGCCCCAAGATTTATTTTTTGGGGAGGTGTTTGAGATAAACACCCTCTAAAATTAGCACCTGCCCTTCTGCCAGCTCCAATGGGCTGTGACAGCGATAAAGATTTGGCGTGGCTGAGAGGGTGCAACATTTGGGCTCTGATCTGCTGCCCAACTCAACCCCCAGGGCCACACAGATCCCAAATGGAGAGGTCCTGTCCCAAGGAATTCTATCTCCAACTCCCAGAAAGGCAGCACGTTCACCTCAGCAAAAGTGAAACCCCCAACTTTTTATCCCAAAACTGAAAGTGGGGAGAGTTTTCCACAAAAAACACAAATCGTATGAAACAGTTCAGATTTCTCAGCCGGGCTGCTCTAAAGATAATCCTAAATCCACAGGGTGGAGGGATAAATGGAAGTGGGTTGAACTGGGACATGTCCCAAACTACACATCCACTCGCTGAAAAGTTACCTGGACCAGAAAATGAGCGGGTGGGAAACGCTAACAGCAAAAAAACTGCTAGCAGCAAACCCCAAACACCAAATCCCAAAAGAAAACCAGACTGGACCAGTCCCATGGAGAAACCAGAGGGCAAGAAAGCAGCTCCCGATGCCCAGCAAAGATGTGAACAACTTTTCCCCGGGTGGCAGAACTGGTTACACCGAGCTGCTGAGGGAGAGAACCCCAGCTGGAAGATGGATCTGCTTTAGGTTTGCATGGAAAACTGGCTGTTCCTCCAAGCCCTGCGCAGCCCAGAGCCTTGAAAACGCCCAGCACTCGGGTGTTTTTATCAGCACCTATCAGCAGCAAAGATTAAATGCTAATTTGCTTTTCTGTTTGCTCACAGCAACTTTCCGTCCTGTTGCTTCCCAGCTAATGCCCAGTTTAAACAGATTTTTTCAAGGCAAAAGGTCTCGGGCTCCCTACAATTAATTCCCCACTCCCCCAGAGCGTCTCGTTTCTCCCAGCCCCAGTCAACACCAGCAAAACTCCACCAGGGGATTTTGCGTCAAGAAGATAAAAAAGCAACGCTGCCAGCTCTGGGTATTTCTGAGCCAGCAAGAAAAGAGCTGATTCTCAAAAGCTGCCGGCTCCGATCGCCTCGGCGCTTTTACAGAGCTGCTTAAAACACCAAACTTTTTGGAAAGTTGAGTGGGAACCACTTTGAGTAGGCTGCAAATCCCACAGCCACCAGCGCCAGCAAGGAAGGGAAGGAGGTAAAATGCACCCGGCAGCGAGGAAACAACGCAAAGCACCTCCCTGGGGGTATTTCCCCCTCCCTGACACCGTGACCACCCCGCAGCTACTTCCCCAAAATTACGCCCCGAAAGTCAGACCCGCAAAAGTGGAGCGCGGCCCCTCTTTGGCACCAGGCTTTGGAAAGCGGCAGGAATCCCTGTCTTTTCCCCCCCTTCCCCAGGAGAAACCCTCCCATCCTCACCTGCCGCAGGTTCTTCAGCAGCTCGGTGGCCTCCTCCTGCTTGCCCTGCTTGACCAGCAGCAGCATGTCCTGGATCATGCAGATCCGCCGGTGGTACGGGGGCAAGCCGGGGCCAGCGCCCTTCCCGAACTTCTCGCCGGACTTGGCCACGAGGGAAGCCAGGAAATCTCCCCTTTCCCTGGGGGCCACCTTCTTGCGGTGGTGGCCCGGGGGGCTCTCCCCGGCGCTGCCCGGCTGGCAGCCCTTGGTCTGCTTGGTGCCCATGGCCAGCGGCTCCCGCAGCCCCGGGGCCGCATGCGAGGGGGTGGCGATGCCGGGGGGACACGGCGGGGTGGAGGGGACAAAGGGGAGGGGGGTTCGGGGGATGCACGGAGGCGTGGGATGCGCGGGAGGTTCCGAGGATGCCCGGGAGGGTTTGGGGGTGCGGGTTGGGGCTGGGGGGCTCAGCAGAGGGGCCGCTGCCCGGCGCCGGGGCGGCTCCGCTCCCGCAGGCGGAGGATGGGGCGGCTTCGCCCGGCCGGGAGGAGCCGCGGCTCGGCCCCTCCGCTCCGCTCCATGGCCGGGAGAGGCAGAACCGCCGGATCCGAGCGGCTCCGGGCAGCTCCGGGCGCTGCCTCCGCCGAGCGGCGGCGGCTCCTCCGCGCAGCCTCCTCCCGGTGCCGAGGGGTCCCCCGGGGGTGCCCCGGGCTCGGGGGGCGGTGGCCGCGGCTCGGGGGCAACTGTTGCGCTCGGGGGGCTCCCCCGGAGGCGGCGCGGCTCGGCTGGGCTCGGCCCGGCCGGCTCGGGGCGCTCGGAGCCGGGAGAGCCGGGGGAGGGCCGGGGGCGGGCACCGTGCACCGAGGCAGGGCTTGCGGAGGAAGCCGCAGCCGGACGGGGCTCGTCCTTCCTTCCCCGCGGGCTGGGGGCTCTGCACGCCCCGCGGGGGATGCTCCGGGCGGGGGCAGCGGGGATGGGGCCGGGCTGAGGCGAGGGCATCCCCGCCGGGGTTCCCGGGGAGGGATTCCCGCTGGAGCCGCATCACCCAGGGGATTCGCAGGCATTCGGTCCCTCGGGGATGTGCCCAGAGCGGCGGAGATCCCTCCTCGCCTGTCCCCTGCGGGTGATGCTGGCACTCCATGCTGCCAGCCGAGCCTGGCTGCCCCTGTACCTCCCTCACCTCCCTCACTCCCTCATCTCCCTCACGTCCTTCACTCCCTCACTCCCTCATCTCCCTCACTCCCCTCACCTCTCTCACTCCCTCATCTCCCTCACGTCCTTCACTCCCTCACTCCCTCACCTCCCTCATCTCCCTCACTCCCTCACTCCCCTCACCTCTCTCACTCCCTCACTCCCTCACTCCCTCACCCCCTCACACCCTCACTCCCTCATCTCCATCACTCCCTCACTCCCTCATCTCCCTCACTCCCTCACTCCCCTCATCTCCCTCACTCCCTCACTCTCTTACTCCCTCACTCCCTCACCCCCTCACTCCCTCATCTCCCTCACCCCCTCACGTCCCTCACTCCCTCACTCCCTCA